>NC_056728.1:944245984-944449111 GCF_019279795.1 Protopterus annectens
TTTAGGAACAAATAGGTTGCTCAGTGCTCCCCACTCCCACTGGTGAACAAAGAAGCTTCCTCTTATCCAAATAAGGATATGGATAGCACAGGAACTATGACAAAGCCCAGAGATCAGCAAAATCTGAAGACTGGACTATTCTAGTTCAGTAAGGTGGGAAAACAAGGATTTTTTTTCTTTTTTTACAGAGACAGAAGAAAAAGATACAGTAGCAAACAGTAAATGCTATAAAATGGCTAGCGCACTTGAGTGTGTTAGCCTAACAGTTAAATTAAACAAAAATAACTTTTTAAAGTGCAAACAGTTAAGAATCAACACAGGTACAGTATAAGCAATATGCAGAGCTGTTTTTTAGGCGAAATGCAGTCGCGATACAGTAATTAAAACGAAAGCCAGAAAAAAATACTTAAAAATCAAGGAAAGTCACTCTTTCACTCTCTGCTGCTTGTAGAACTCTGCATGACACCACGAGGAGCTGTGCTGAGTCATATACAAGCGCAAAAGCACGCAAAAATGGGCTTTATAGCAGGGGTTGAAAAGAGCCAGGAATTGACCCAAAATGGCCAATAAACTACAAGTTGCTGGGCTGGAACCACTCCTCTAGGGACAAATAGGTTGCTCAGTGCTCCCCACTCCCACTGGTGAACAAAGAAGCTTCCTCTTATCCAAATAAGGATATGGATAGCACAGGAACTATGACAAAGCCCAGAGATCAGCAAAATCTGAAGACTGGACTATTCTAGTTCAGTAAGGCGGGAAAACAAGGATTTTTTTTTTTTTTTCTTTTTTTACAGAGACAGAAGAAAAAGATACAGTAGCAAACAGTAAATGCTATAAAATGGCTAGCGCACTTGAGTGTGTTAGCCTAACAGTTAAATTAAACAAAAATAACTTTTTAAAGTGCAAACAGTTAAGAATCAACACAGGTACAGTATAAACAATATGCAGAGCTGTTTTTTAGGCAAAATGCAGTCGAGATACAGTAATTAAAACGAAAGCCAGAAAAAATACTTAAAAATCAAGGAAAGTCACTCTTTCACTCTCTGCTGCTTGTAGAACTCTGCAGGACACCACGAGGAGCTGTGCTGAGTCGTATACAAGCGCAAAAGCGCACAAAAATGGGCTTTATAGCAGGGGGTTGAAAAGAGCCAGGAATTGACCCAAAATGGCCAATAAAGTACAAGTTGCTGGGCTGGAACCACTCCTCTAGGGACAAATAGGTTGCTCAGTGCTCCCCACTCCCACTGGTGAACAAAGAAGCTTCCTCTTATCCAAATAAGGATATGGATAGCACAGGAACTATGACAAAGCCCAGAGATCAGCAAAATCTGAAGACTGGACTATTCTAGTTCAGTAAGGTGGGAAAACAAGGATATTTTTTTTTTTTTTTTTTTACAGAGACAGAAGAAAAAGATACAGTAGCAAACAGTAAATGCTATAAAATGGCTAGCGCACTTGAGTGTGTTAGCCTAACAGTTAAATTAAACAAAAATAACTTTTTAAAGTGCAAACAGTTTAGAATCAACACAGGTACAGTATAAACAATATGCAGAGCTGTTTTTAGGCGAAATGCAGTCGAGATACAGTAATTAAAACGAAAGCCAGAAAAATACTTAAAAATCAAGGAAAGTCACTCTTTCACTCTCTGCTGCTTGTAGAACTCTGCAGGACACCACGAGGAGCTGTGCTGAGTCGTATACAAGCAAAAAAAAGCAAAAATGGGCTTTATAGCAGGGGGTTGAAAAGAGCCAGGAATTGACCCAAAATGGCCAATAAACTACAAGTTGCTGGGCTGGAACCACTCCTCTAGGGACAAATAGGTTGCTCAGTGCTCCCCACTCCCACTGGTGAACAAAGAAGCTTCCTCTTATCCAAATAAGGATATGGATAGCACAGGAACTATGACAAAGCCCAGAGATCAGCAAAATCTGAAGACTGGACTATTCTAGTTCAGTAAGGTGGGAAAACAAGGATATTTTTTTGTTTTTTTTTTTTTACAGAGACAGAAGAAAAAGATACAGTAGCAAACAGTAAATGCTATAAAATGGCTAGCGCACTTGAGTGTGTTAGCCTAACAGTTAAATTAAACAAAAATAACTTTTTAAAGTGCAAACAGTTAAGAATCTACACAGGTACAGTATAAATAATATGCAGAGCTGTTTTTAGGCAAAATGCAGTCGAGATACAGTAATTAAAACGAAAGCCAGAAAAATACTTAAAAATCAAGGAAAGTCACTCTTTCACTCTCTGCTGCTTGTAGAACTCTGCAGGACACCACGAGGAGCTGTGCTGAGTCGTATACAAGCGCAAAAGCTCGAAAAAAATGGGCTTTATAACAGGGGGTTGAAAAGAGCCAGGAATTGACCCAAAATGGCCAATAAACTACAAGTTGCTGGGCTGGAACCACTCCTCTAGGGACAAATAGGTTGCTCAGTGCTCCCCACTCCCACTGGTGAACAAAGAAGCTTCCTCTTATCCAAATAAGGATATGGATAGCACAGGAACTATGACAAAGCCCAGAGATCAGCAAAATCTGAAGACTGGACTATTCTAGTTCAGTAAGGTGGGAAAACAAGGATATTTTTTTTTTTTTTTTTTTTACAGAGACAGAAGAAAAAGATACAGTAGCAAACAGTAAATGCTATAAAATGGCTAGCGCACTTGAGTGTGTTAGCCTAACAGTTAAATTAAACAAAAATAACTTTTTAAAGTGCAAACAGTTAAGAATCTACACAGGTACAGTATAAATAATATGCAGAGCTGTTTTTAGGCAAAATGCAGTCGAGATACAGTAATTAAAATGAAAGCCAGAAAAAATACTTAAAAATCAAGGAAAGTCACTCTTTCACTCTCTGCTGCTTGTAGAACTCTGCAGGACACCACGAGGAGCTGTGCTGAGTCGTATACAAGCGCAAAAGCACGCAAAATGGGCTTTATAGCAGGGGGTTGAAAAGAGCCAGGAATTGACCCAAAATGGCCAATAAACTACAAGTTGCTGGGCTGGAACCACTCCTCTAGGGACAAATAGGTTGCTCAGTGCTCCCCACTCCCACTGGTGAACAAAGAAGCTTCCTCTTATCCAAATAAGGATATGGATAGCACAGGAACTATGACAAAGCCCAGAGATCAGCAAAATCTGAAGACTGGACTATTCTAGTTCAGTAAGGCAGGAAAACAAGGATATTTTTTTTTTTTTTTTTTACAGAGACAGAAGAAAAAGATACAGTAGCAAACAGTAAATGCTATAAAATGGCTAGCGCACTTGAGTGTGTTAGCCTAACAGTTAAATTAAACAAAAATAACTTTTAAAGTGCAAACAGTTTAGAATCAACACAGGTACAGTATAAACAATATGCAGAGCTGTTTTTAGGCGAAATGCAGTCGAGATACAGTAATTAAAACGAAAGCCAGAAAAATACTTAAAAATCAAGGAAAGTCACTCTTTCACTCTCTGCTGCTTGTAGAACTCTGCAGGACACCACGAGGAGCTGTGCTGAGTCGTATACAAGCGCAAAAGCGCGCAAAAATGGGCTTTATAGCAGGGGTTGAAAAGAGCCAGGAATTGACCCAAAATGGCCAATAAACTACAAGTTGCTGGGCTGGAACCACTCCTCTAGGGACAAATAGGTTGCTCAGTGCTCCCCACTCCCACTGGTGAACAAAGAAGCTTCCTCTTATCCAAATAAGGATATGGATAGCACAGGAACTATGACAAAGCCCAGAGATCAGCAAAATCTGAAGACTGGACTATTCTAGTTCAGTAAGGCGGGAAAACAAGGATATTTTTTTTTTTTTTTTTTTTTACAGAGACAGAAGAAAAAGATACAGTAGCAAACAGTAAATGCTATAAAACGGCTAGCGCACTTGAGTGTGTTAGCCTAACAGTTAAATTAAACAAAAATAACTTTTTAAAGTGCAAACAGTTTAGAATCAACACAGGTACAGTATAAACAATATGCAGAGCTGTTTTTAGGCAAAATGCAGTCGAGATACAGTAATTAAAACGAAAGCCAGAAAAATACTTAAAAATCAAGGAAAGTCACTCTTTCACTCTCTGCTGCTTGTAGAACTCTGCAGGACACCACGAGGAGCTGTGCTGAGTCGTATACAAGCGCAAAAATGCGCAAAAATGGGCTTCATAAGAGAGGGTTGAAAAGAGCCAGGAATTGACCCAAAATGGCCAATAAACTACAAGTTGCTGGGCTGGAACCACTCCTCTAGGGACAAATAGGTTGCTCAGTGCTCCCCACTCCCACTGGTGAACAAAGAAGCTTCCTCTTATCCAAATAAGGATATGGATAGCACAGGAACTATGACAAAGCCCAGAGATCAGCAAAATCTGAAGACTGGACTATTCTAGTTCAGTAAGGCGGGAAAACAAGGATATTTTTTTTTTTTTTTTTTTTTTACAGAGACAGAAGAAAAAGATACAGTAGCAAACAGTAAATGCTATAAAATGGCTAGCGCACTTGAGTGTGTTAGCCTAACAGTTAAATTAAACAAAAATAACTTTTTAAAGTGCAAACAGTTTAGAATCAACACAGGTACAGTATAAACAATATGCAGAGCTGTTTTTAGGCAAAATGCAGTCGAGATACAGTAATTAAAACGAAAGCCAGAAAAAATACTTAAAAATCAAGGAAAGTCACTCTTTCACTCTCTGCTGCTTGTAGAACTCTGCAGGACACCACGAGGAGCTGTGCTGAGTCGTATACAAGCGCAAAAGCACGCAAAAATGGGCTTTATAGCAGGGGGTTGAAAAGAGCCAGGAATTGACCCAAAATGGCCAATAAACTACAAGTTGCTGGGCTGGAACCACTCCTCTAGGGACAAATAGGTTGCTCAGTGCTCCCCACTCCCACTGGTGAACAAAGAAGCTTCCTCTTATCCAAATAAGGATATGGATAGCACAGGAACTATGACAAAGCCCAGAGATCAGCAAAATCTGAAGACTGGACTATTCTAGTTCAGTAAGGCGGGAAAACAAGGATATTTTTTTGTTTTTTTTCTTTTTTTACAGAGACAGAAGAAAAAGATACAGTAGCAAACAGTAAATGCTATAAAATGGCTAGCGCACTTGAGTGTGTTAGCCTAACAGTTAAATTAAACAAAAATAACTTTTTAAAGTGCAAACAGTTAAGAATCAGCACAGGTACAGTATAAACAATATGCAGAGCTGTTTTTTAGGCAAAATGCAGTCGAGATACAGTAATTAAAACGAAAGCCAGAAAAAATACTTAAAAATCAAGGAAAGTCACTCTTTCACTCTCTGCTGCTTGTAGAACTCTGCAGGACACCACGAGGAGCTGTGTTGAGTCGTATACAAGTGCAAAAGTGCGCAAAAATGGGCTTTATAGCAGGGGGTTGAAAAGAGCCAGGAATTGACCCAAAATGGCCAATAAACTACAAGTTGCTGGGCTGGAACCACTCCTCTAGGGACAAATAGGTTGCTCAGTGCTCCCCACTCCCACTGGTGAACAAAGAAGCTTCCTCTTATCCAAATAAGGATATGGATAGCACAGGAACTATGACAAAGCCCAGAGATCAGCAAAATCTGAAGACTGGACTATTCTAGTTCAGTAAGGCGGGAAAACAAGGATATTTTTTGTTTTTTTTTTTTTTACAGAGACAGAAGAAAAAGATACAGTAGCAAACAGTAAATGCTATAAAATGGCTAGCGCACTTGAGTGTGTTAGCCTAACAGTTAAATTAAACAAAAATAACTTTTTAAAGTGCAAACAGTTTAGAATCAACACAGGTACAGTATAAACAATATGCAGAGCTGTTTTTTAGGCGAAATGCAGTCGAGATACAGTAATTAAAACGAAAGCCAGAAAAAATACTTAAAAATCAAGGAAAGTCACTCTTTCACTCTCTGCTGCTTGTAGAACTCTGCAGGACACCACGAGGAGCTGTGCTGAGTCGTATACAAGCACAAAGGCACGCGAAAATGGGCTTTATAGCAGGGGGTTACAAAGAGCCAAGAATTGACCCAAAACGGCCAATAAACTACAAGTTGCTGGGCTGGAACCACTCCTCTAGGGACAAATAGGTTGCTCAGTGCTCCCCACTCCCACTGGTGAACAAAGAAGCTTCCTCTTATCCAAATAAGGATATGGATAGCACAGGAACTATGACAAAGCCCAGAGATCAGCAAAATCTGAAGACTGGACTATTCTAGTTCAGTAAGGCGGGAAAACAAGGATTTTTTTTGTTTTTTTTTTTTTTTACAGAGACAGAAGAAAAAGATACAGTAGCAAACAGTAAATGCTATAAAATGGCTAGCGCACTTGAGTGTGTTAGCCTAACAGTTAAATTAAACAAAAATAACTTTTTAAAGTGCAAACAGTTAAGAATCAACACAGGTACAGTATAAACAATATGCAGAGCTGTTTTTTAGGCAAAATGCAGTCGAGATACAGTAATTAAAACGAAAGCCAGAAAAATACTTAAAAATCAAGGAAAGTCACTCTTTCACTCTCTGCTGCTTGTAGAACTCTGCAGGACACCACGAGGAGCTGTGCTGAGTCGTATACAAGCGCAAAAGCGCACAAAAATGGGCTTTATAGCAGGGGGTTGAAAAGAGCCAGGAATTGACCCAAAATGGCCAATAAACTACAAGTTGCTGGGCTGGAACCACTCCTCTAGGGACAAATAGGTTGCTCAGTGCTCCCCACTCCCACTGGTGAACAAAGAAGCTTCCTCTTATCCAAATAAGGATATGGATAGCACAGGAACTATGACAAAGCCCAGAGATCAGCAAAATCTGAAGACTGGACTATTCTAGTTCAGTAAGGCGGGAAAACAAGGATATTTTTTTGTTTTTTTTCTTTTTTTACAGAGACAGAAGAAAAAGATACAGTAGCAAACAGTAAATGCTATAAAATGGCTAGCGCACTTGAGTGTGTTAGCCTAACAGTTAAATTAAACAAAAATAACTTTTTAAAGTGCAAACAGTTAAGAATCAACACAGGTACAGTATAAACAATATGCAGAGCTGTTTTTTAGGCAAAATGCAGTCGAGATACAGTAATTAAAACGAAAGCCAGAAAAAATACTTAAAAATCAAGGAAAGTCACTCTTTCACTCTCTGCTGCTTGTAGAACTCTGCAGGACACCACGAGGAGCTGTGCTGAGTCGTATACAAGCGCAAAAGCACGCAAAAACGGGCTTTATAGCAGGGGGTTGAAAAGAGCCAGGAATTGACCCAAAATGGCCAATAAACTACAAGTTGCTGGGCTGGAACCACTCCTCTAGGGACAAATAGGTTGCTCAGTGCTCCCCACTCCCACTGGTGAACAAAGAAGCTTCCTCTTATCCAAATAAGGATATGGATAGCACAGGAACTATGACAAAGCCCAGAGATCAGCAAAATCTGAAGACTGGACTATTCTAGTTCAGTAAGGCGGGAAAACAAGGATATTTTTTGTTTTTTTTTTTTTACAGAGACAGAAGAAAAAGATACAGTAGCAAACAGTAAATGCTATAAAATGGCTAGCGCACTTGAGTGTGTTAGCCTAACAGTTAAATTAAACAAAAATAACTTTTTAAAGTGCAAACAGTTAAGAATCTACACAGGTACAGTATAAATAATATGCAGAGCTGTTTTTTAGGCAAAATGCAGTCGAGATACAGTAATTAAAATGAAAGCCAGAAAAAATACTTAAAAATCAAGGAAAGTCACTCTTTCACTCTCTGCTGCTTGTAGAACTCTGCAGGACACCACGAGGAGCTGTGTTGAGTCATATACAAGCGCAAAAGTGCGCAAAAACGGGCTTTATAGCAGGGGGTTGAAAAGAGCCAGGAATTGACCCAAAATGGCCAATAAACTACAAGTTGCTGGGCTGGAACCACTCCTCTAGGGACAAATAGGTTGCTCAGTGCTCCCCACTCCCACTGGTGAACAAAGAAGCTTCCTCTTATCCAAATAAGGATATGGATAGCACAGGAACTATGACAAAGCCCAGAGATCAGCAAAATCTGAAGACTGGACTATTCTAGTTCAGTAAGGCGGGAAAACAAGGATATTTTTTTTTTTTTTTTTTACAGAGACAGAAGAAAAAGATACAGTAGCAAACAGTAAATGCTATAAAATGGCTAGCGCACTTGAGTGTGTTAGCCTAACAGTTAAATTAAACAAAAATAACTTTTTAAAGTGCAAACAGTTTAGAATCAACACAGGTACAGTATAAACAATATGCAGAGCTGTTTTTAGGCAAAATGCAGTCGAGATACAGTAATTAAAACGAAAGCCAGAAAAAATACTTAAAAATCAAGGAAAGTCACTCTTTCACTCTCTGCTGCTTGTAGAACTCTGCAGGACACCACGAGGAGCTGTGCTGAGTCGTATACAAGCGCAAAAGCGCGCAAAAATGGGCTTTATAGCAGGGGTTGAAAAGAGCCAGGAATTGACCCAAAATGGCCAATAAACTACAAGTTGCTGGGCTGGAACCACTCCTCTAGGGACAAATAGGTTGCTCAGTGCTCCCCACTCCCACTGGTGAACAAAGAAGCTTCCTCTTATCCAAATAAGGATATGGATAGCACAGGAACTATGACAAAGCCCAGAGATCAGCAAAATCTGAAGACTGGACTATTCTAGTTCAGTAAGGCGGGAAAACAAGGATATTTTTTGTTTTTTTCTTTTTTACAGAGACAGAAGAAAAAGATACAGTAGCAAACAGTAAATGCTATAAAACGGCTAGCGCACTTCAGTGTGTTAGCCTAACAGTTAAATTAAACAAAAATAACTTTTTAAAGTGCAAACAGTTAAGAATCAGCACAGGTACAGTATAAACAATATGCAGAGCTGTTTTTTAGGCAAAATGCAGTCGAGATACAGTAATTAAAACGAAAGCCAGAAAAAATACTTAAAAATCAAGGAAAGTCACTCTTTCACTCTCTGCTGCTTGTAGAACTCTGCAGGACACCACGAGGAGCTGTGCTGAGTCGTATACAAGCGCAAAAGCGCACAAAAATGGGCTTTATAGCAGGGGGTTGAAAAGAGCCAGGAATTGACCCAAAATGGCCAATAAAGTACAAGTTGCTGGGCTGGAACCACTCCTCTAGGGACAAATAGGTTGCTCAGTGCTCCCCACTCCCACTGGTGAACAAAGAAGCTTCCTCTTATCCAAATAAGGATATGGATAGCACAGGAACTATGACAAAGCCCAGAGATCAGCAAAATCTGAAGACTGGACTATTCTAGTTCAGTAAGGTGGGAAAACAAGGATATTTTTTGTTTTTTTTTTTTTACAGAGACAGAAGAAAAAGATACAGTAGCAAACAGTAAATGCTATAAAATGGCTAGCGCACTTGAGTGTGTTAGCCTAACAGTTAAATTAAACAAAAATAACTTTTTAAAGTGCAAACAGTTAAGAATCAACACAGGTACAGTATAAACAATATGCAGAGCTGTTTTTTAGGCAAAATGCAGTCGAGATACAGTAATTAAAACGAAAGCCAGAAAAAATACTTAAAAATCAAGGAAAGTCACTCTTTCACTCTCTGCTGCTTGTAGAACTCTGCAGGACACCACGAGGAGCTGTGCTGAGTCATATACAAGCGCAAAAGCGCGCAAAAATGGGCTTTATAGCAGGGGGTTGAAAAGAGCCAGGAATTGACCCAAAATGGCCAATAAACTACAAGTTGCTGGGCTGGAACCACTCCTCTAGGGACAAATAGGTTGCTCAGTGCTCCCCACTCCCACTGGTGAACAAAGAAGCTTCCTCTTATCCAAATAAGGATATGGATAGCACAGGAACTATGACAAAGCCCAGAGATCAGCAAAATCTGAAGACTGGACTATTCTAGTTCAGTAAGGCGGGAAAACAAGGATATTTTTTGTTTTTTTTTTTTACAGAGACAGAAGAAAAAGATACAGTAGCAAACAGTAAATGCTATAAAACGGCTAGCGCACTTCAGTGTGTTAGCCTAACAGTTAAATTAAACAAAAATAACTTTTTAAAGTGTAAACAGTTAAGAATCAACACAGGTACAGTATAAACAATATGCAGAGCTGTTTTTTAGGCAAAATGCAGTCGAGATACAGTAATTAAAACGAAAGCCAGAAAAAATACTTAAAAATCAAGGAAAGTCACTCTTTCATTCTCTGCTGCTTGTAGAACTCTGCAGGACACCACGAGGAGCTGTGCTGAGTCGTATACAAGCGCAAAAGCGCACAAAAATGGGCTTTATAGCAGGGGGTTGAAAAGAGCCAGGAATTGACCCAAAATGGCCAATAAACTACAAGTTGCTGGGCTGGAACCACTCCTCTAGGGACAAATAGGTTGCTCAGTGCTCCCCACTCCCACTGGTGAACAAAGAAGCTTCCTCTTATCCAAATAAGGATATGGATAGCACAGGAACTATGACAAAGCCCAGAGATCAGCAAAATCTGAAGACTGGACTATTCTAGTTCAGTAAGGCGGGAAAACAAGGATTTTTTTTTTTTTTTTTTTTTACAGAGACAGAAGAAAAAGATACAGTAGCAAACAGTAAATGCTATAAAATGGCTAGCGCACTTGAGTGTGTTAGCCTAACAGTTAAATTAAACAAAAATAACTTTTTAAAGTGCAAACAGTTTAGAATCAACACAGGTACAGTATAAACAATATGCAGAGCTGTTTTTTAGGCGAAATGCAGTCGAGATACAGTAATTAAAACGAAAGCCAGAAAAAATACTTAAAAATCAAGGAAAGTCACTCTTTCACTCTCTGCTGCTTGTAGAACTCTGCAGGACACCACGAGGAGCTGTGCTGAGTCGTATACAAGCGCAAAAGCACGCAAAAATGGGCTTTATAGCAGGGGGTTGAAAAGAGCCAGGAATTGACCCAAAATGGCCAATAAACTACAAGTTGCTGGGCTGGAACCACTCCTCTAGGGACAAATAGGTTGCTCAGTGCTCCCCACTCCCACTGGTGAACAAAGAAGCTTCCTCTTATCCAAATAAGGATATGGATAGCACAGGAACTATGACAAAGCCCAGAGATCAGCAAAATCTGAAGACTGGACTATTCTAGTTCAGTAAGGTGGGAAAACAAGGATTTTTTTTTTTTTTTTTTTTACAGAGACAGAAGAAAAAGATACAGTAGCAAACAGTAAATGCTATAAAATGGCTAGCGCACTTGAGTGTGTTAGCCTAACAGTTAAATTAAACAAAAATAACTTTTTAAAGTGCAAACAGTTAAGAATCAACACAGGTACAGTATAAACAATATGCAGAGCTGTTTTTTAGGCAAAATGCAGTCGAGATACAGTAATTAAAACGAAAGCCAGAAAAAATACTTAAAAATCAAGGAAAGTCACTCTTTCACTCTCTGCTGCTTGTAGAACTCTGCAGGACACCACGAGGAGCTGTGCTGAGTCGTATACAAGCGCAAAAGTGGGCTTTATAGCAGGGGGTTGAAAAGAGCCAGGAATTGACCCAAAATGGCCAATAAACTACAAGTTGCTGGGCTGGAACCACTCCTCTAGGGACAAATAGGTTGCTCAGTGCTCCCCACTCCCACTGGTGAACAAAGAAGCTTCCTCTTATCCAAATAAGGATATGGATAGCACAGGAACTATGACAAAGCCCAGAGATCAGCAAAATCTGAAGACTGGACTATTCTAGTTCAGTAAGGTGGGAAAACAAGGATATTTTTTGTTTTTTTTCTTTTTTTACAGAGACAGAAGAAAAAGATACAGTAGCAAACAGTAAATGCTATAAAATGGCTAGCGCACTTGAGTGTGTTAGCCTAACAGTTAAATTAAACAAAAATAACTTTTTAAAGTGCAAACAGTTAAGAATCTACACAGGTACAGTATAAATAATATGCAGAGCTGTTTTTTAGGCAAAATGCAGTCGAGATACAGTAATTAAAATGAAAGCCAGAAAAAATACTTAAAAATCAAGGAAAGTCACTCTTTCACTCTCTGCTGCTTGTAGAACTCTGCAGGACACCACGAGGAGCTGTACTGAGTCGGATACAAGTGCAAATGCTTGCAAAAACGGGCTTTATAGCAGGGGGTTGAAAAGAGCCAGGAATTGACCCAAATTGGCCAATAAACTACAAGTTGCTGGGCTGGAACCACTCCTCAAGGGACAAATAGGTTGCTCAGTGCTCCCCACTCCCACTGGTGAACAAAGAAGCTTCCTCTTATCCAAATAAGGATATGGATAGCACAGGAACTATGACAAAGCCCAGAGATCAGCAAAATCTGAAGACTGGACTATTATAGTTCAGTAAGGTGGGAAAACAAGGATATTTTTTGTTTTTTCTTTTTTACAGAGACAGAAGAAAAAGATACAGTAGCAAACAGTAAATGCTATAAAACGGCTAGCGCACTTGAGTGTGTTAGCCTAACAGTTAAATTAAACAAAAATAACTTTTTAAAGTGCAAACAGTTTAGAATCAACACAGGTACAGTATAAACAATATGCAGAGCTGTTTTTACGGCGAAATGCAGTCGGGATACAGTAATTAAAACGAAAGCCAGAAAAAAAATTAAAAATCAAGGAAAGTCACTCTTTCACTCTCTGCTGCTTGTAGAACTCTGCAGGACACCACGAGGAGCTGTGCTGAGTCATATACAAGCGCAAAATCGCACAAAAATGGGCTTTATAGCAAGGGGTTGAAAAGAGCCAGGAATTGACCCAAGATGGCCAATAAACTACAAGTTGCTGGGCTGGAACCACTCCTCTAGGGACAAATAGGTTGCTCAGTGCTCCCCACTCCCACTGGTGAACAAAGAAGCTTCCTCTTATCCAAATAAGGATATGGATAGCACAGGAACTATGACAAAGCCCAGAGATCAGCAAAATCTGAAGACTGGACTATTCTAGTTCAGTAAGGCGGGAAAACAAGGATATTTTTTTTTTTTTTTTTTTACAGAGACAGAAGAAAAAGATACAGTAGCAAACAGTAAATGCTATAAAATGGCTAGCGCACTTGAGTGTGTTAGCCTAACAGTTAAATTAAACAAAAATAACTTTTTAAAGTGCAAACAGTTAAGAATCAACACAGGTACAGTATAAACAATATGCAGAGCTGTTTTTTAGGCAAAATGCAGTCGAGATACAGTAATTAAAACGAAAGCCAGAAAAATACTTAAAAATCAAGGAAAGTCACTCTTTCACTCTCTGCTGCTTGTAGAACTCTGCAGGACACCACGAGGAGCTGTGCTGAGTCGTATACAAGCGCAAAAGCGCGCAAAAATGGGCTTTATAGCAGGGGGTTGAAAAGAGCCAGGAATTGACCCAAAATGGCCAATAAACTACAAGTTGCTGGGCTGGAACCACTCCTCTAGGGACAAATAGGTTGCTCAGTGCTCCCCACTCCCACTGGTGAACAAAGAAGCTTCCTCTTATCCAAATAAGGATATGGATAGCACAGGAACTATGACAAAGCCCAGAGATCAGCAAAATCTGAAGACTGGACTATTCTAGTTCAGTAAGGCGGGAAAACAAGGATATTTTTTTTTTTTTTTTTTTACAGAGACAGAAGAAAAAGATACAGTAGCAAACAGTAAATGCTATAAAATGGCTAGCGCACTTGAGTGTGTTAGCCTAACAGTTAAATTAAACAAAAATAACTTTTTAAAGTGCAAACAGTTTAGAATCAACACAGGTACAGTATAAACAATATGCAGAGCTGTTTTTAGGCGAAATGCAGTCGAGATACAGTAATTAAAACGAAAGCCAGAAAAAAATACTTAAAAATCAAGGAAAGTCACTCTTTCACTCTCTGCTGCTTGTAGAACTCTGCAGGACACCACGAGGAGCTGTGCTGAGTCATATCCAAGCGCAAAAGCGCGCAAAAAAGGGCTTTATAGCATGGGGTTGAAAAAAGCCAGGAATTGACCCAAAATGGCCAATAAACTACTAGTTGCTGGGCTGGAACCACTCCTCTAGGGACAAATAGGTTGCTCAGTGCTCCCCACTCCCACTGGTGAACAAAGAAGCTTCCTCTTATCCAAATAAGGATATGGATAGCACAGGAACTATGACAAAGCCCAGAGATCAGCAAAATCTGAAGACTGGACTATTCTAGTTCAGTAAGGCGGGAAAACAAGGATATTTTTTTTTTTTTTTTTTTACAGAGACAGAAGAAAAAGATACAGTAGCAAACAGTAAATGCTATAAAACAGCTAGCGCACTTGAGTGTGTTAGCCTAACAGTTAAATTAAACAAAAATAACTTTTTAAAGTGCAAACAGTTTAGAATCAACACAGGTACAGTATAAACAATATGCAGAGCTGTTTTTTAGGCGAAATGCAGTCGAGATACAGTAATTAAAACGAAAGCCAGAAAAAATACTTAAAAATCAAGGAAAGTCACTCTTTCACTCTCTGCTGCTTGTAGAACTCTGCAGGACACCACGAGGAGCTGTGCTGAGTCGTATACAAGCGCAAAAGCGCGCAAAAATGGGCTTTATAGCAGGGGGTTGAAAAGAGCCAGGAATTGACCCAAAATGGCCAATAAACTACAAGTTGCTGGGCTGGAACCACTCCTCTAGGGACAAATAGGTTGCTCAGTGCTCCCCACTCCCACTGGTGAACAAAGAAGCTTCCTCTTATCCAAATAAGGATATGGATAGCACAGGAACTATGACAAAGCCCAGAGATCAGCAAAATCTGAAGACTGGACTATTCTAGTTCAGTAAGGCGGGAAAACAAGGATATTTTTTGTTTTTTTTTTTTTACAGAGACAGAAGAAAAAGATACAGTAGCAAACAGTAAATGCTATAAAATGGCTAGCGCACTTGAGTGTGTTAGCCTAACAGTTAAATTAAACAAAAATAACTTTTTAAAGTGCAAACAGTTTAGAATCAACACAGGTACAGTATAAACAATATGCAGAGCTGTTTTTAGGCGAAATGCAGTCGAGATACAGTAATTAAAACGAAAGCCAGAAAAAATACTTAAAAATCAAGGAAAGTCACTCTTTCACTCTCTGCTGCTTGTAGAACTCTGCAGGACACCACGAGGAGCTGTGCTGAGTCGTATACAAGCGCAAAAGCATGCAAAAACGGGCTTTATAGCAAGGGGTTGAAAAGAGCCAGGAATTGACCCAAAACGGCCAATAAACTACAAGTTGCTGGGCTGGAACCACTCCTCTAGGGACAAATAGGTTGCTCAGTGCTCCCCACTCCCACTGGTGAACAAAGAAGCTTCCTCTTATCCAAATAAGGATATGGATAGCACAGGAACTATGACAAAGCCCAGAGATCAGCAAAATCTGAAGACTGGACTATTCTAGTTCAGTAAGGCGGAAAACAAGGATGTATTTTGTTTTTTCTTTTTTTTAGATACAGAAGAAAAAGAAACAGTAACAAACAGTAAATACTTTAAAACGGCTGGCGCACTTGAGTGTGTTAGCCTAACAGTTAAATTAAACAAAAAAAACTTTTTAAAGTGCAAACAG
Organism: Protopterus annectens; assembly: GCF_019279795.1. Classification (NCBI taxonomy): domain Eukaryota; kingdom Metazoa; phylum Chordata; order Ceratodontiformes; family Protopteridae; genus Protopterus; species Protopterus annectens. Next base: position 944,261,391 of record NC_056728.1, read on the forward strand.
TTTAGAATCAACACAGGTACAGTATAAACAATATGCAGAGCTGTTTTTTTAGGCGAAATGCAGTCAAGATACAGTAATTAAAACGAAAGCCAGAAAAAATACTTAAAAATCAAGGAAATTCACTCTTTCACTCTCTGCTGCTTGTAGAACTCTGCAGGACACCACAAGGAGCTGTGCTGAGTTGTGGTGTCCTACCAGTCTTGATACAGATCTACCTTAAACTGCAATTGTATGTGGGTCTGTGGCATTTAGTGTGTTATAACCGTGCTTGACTAAACAAATGTACCAATGATAGATGCAGACCAAACTAGTTTTAATTATCCCATAGCTTCTGCATTGCTGTATGAAATTATGAATGTTTTTAGCTGTTCCTGTACTGCAACAAGCTTTGTGTGATGAAAGTATAATTGTGGCAGATTATGTACTTTGCTTAGGCATTTCTGTCTGACATAACTTAATGAGTTTGTTTTTTTCTCTCTCTCTGCTTGCTATCTTGTTTTTCACTGCTCACAGCTCTCCAGCTTGTTACCCTCCAATAGGAGTTAAGAAACCACCTGGCAACTAAGGACCCATCCTAACTTACCGGCTGTCTCATCACCATAGCTCTTAACCTTCCATGTCAAAAATAGGAATACTAGCCCTCATAATGTGGAACAAATGGAAAAAATGTGGAAGACATACTAATGGCTTACTAACAACTTCAACTAGGAAGGTCATGGGATGGTTAAAATATGCTGTCTTTTTACTTATAAAGAAGATCTTTTAATGCATTAATATAATTCATTTCTGTTTACAATGGATTTCACTTAAGGGGAGGCAGGAACTGAGCAATTTATGTAATATTGGACTGAAGATAATTATACAAAAGGACATATGTGATGTATAGCCATTTCTACACAAGCATAGACATGTGCCCTTCCTAATATTTCATTTCCAAGCTTATCCCTCGAGCAATGCCTTCACATCACATCTGTATCATCCCTTACTGAATTTTTGCTGAAATGTTCTCTATTTTCATCCAATAGGCAAAATGGTTTGCTCTTTTCCTTAATAAGAAAATCACTACTCATCGAAAAATTGACCTCGGGTTATTTAACTTACACCTTACTGGAAATTCTATTCTTTTATGCACCGAGCATGTCGTGAATTTGGTTGACTTGATATTTTGCACATCCATAGAGCAAGCCTTGTATTTCATCCAAAACGTATTTGTTAATCTGTCAGCTCCTGTCAGTTTCTTTACATTTATTTCTTTTAGTACATCAGCTAGTCCTGTCCTACTCTTAGATTTTTCTGAGAACTCCATCTTCTTTTTTCAGTTAAGCCCAGTGTTACTTTTCCACATTTTTCTTTCTTTGTATGGAAATCTAGTTCATTATATCAGTGATTCATCACTTGTTTACATTTCTGACATTGTTTTAAACTTTCCTCTATTATATTTCAAATGCAATGTTGTGTTTTTTAAGTCTGTTAACAAACATGCTACTGCTGTCTGTATATATTCAGCATCAAATTATGCCTTTTTTGTTCTTTGTGTGCAACTAGAACAGGTCAGTTTTGGCAATCTTCATTTCCCCTTAATAATATGCCATATCAGTTTTTCAAAGCCATGAACTCTGTTTCAATACATTTACAATTATTTGTTAAAGCTGTATAGCTTGTATTTTCTCCTATTGTCTTTCCACTGCTGTGTTGTTTATCAGTGCTATTTTGCCCCATTAACTATTCTAAAACCTTCACAGCACAATACTCCCTGCATCATACTAAACCATTGTCATATCTTTAACATTCGAAGAAAATGTAGGTGGAAATTTCTCACACATAACAATTTTTACCTCATTACCATGTTTTGTTAGGAAGAGATTGTTCCCTATGAACCTCATCCATCCGACTACATCCATCAACTACTGAAATCATTGTCATACAAAATATAGTCATTAACAGATATATTTTTATTTGACTTATAATCTAAACTATCTTTTTCTGTTCCCTTTTGTTCTCTCTCTCCGTTTTATAATTTCTCTAAGCACGTTACATTATTTATTTTGCCTATATTTTTCTTAAGCCTAAGATAAAATTCCCACCCTAGATAATGTATGCTTTCTCTATTTCTAGTTCTGGGCCTTCAGCACAGAGATACTTGGTATTAAGTGCAGATGTACTATGGAGCTTACTTTATTTAGAAATTAAAATGCTAAAAAGAGGGAAGGCTTCCAGGATTTATGCATACTTTGCCGAGTTTCACAAAGCTTTATAAGTAACAAGGTTATTTCATACCTTTTGTTTTACCAGGGTGTTATGTGGGGATCTATTATTCCACCATTATGGACAAACACATTTACACCTGCTAAATCCACACTGAGATGATGGCATTAATAATGCTGATTATTAGCTGTTTGTGTATTCCTTAACAAGGTAAGTGAAACCCTTTTCAGCCATGACCCAAACCAAATTACAAAACAAATGCATACATAAAAGAATATAATACAAAACTTGTTAAGTGCATAATACATTGCTGATACAGGTAATAACAACATGCAAAATATATCAAATTAACAAATTTACAGAAAAAATATTTTCATGCCTTTATTCTCAAGTGCAAACCTCATCCTATTTATGAGCGTGGGGAACCAAAGCCTTGCCAAACATTTAGTACTTACAAGGCAATGAAACTAATCCTGGATGAAATGCCACTCCCTTATCCAAAGTAATATATGATTACTAATAAGCTATTCAAGTGTAAACTAATACTTGAGGACATTAAGTTTCACAGTGAAAAAGCCAAGTAATAAATACTCATGACAGAAAAAAAAACGAGGCAAGGAGAATTTTTAAGTAACAAAAATACTCAAGAAAGAGGAAAATAGTAAGGTAGTACAAAGAAAGGTAGTAATCTAAAGGTGAGAGCAAGATCCTTCATATTTAGGGAATAAGAAGATACCACTGTGCAATAAGCAAGACAGTGCAGTGAAAGCCTGAATGGTAGTATTTTAGTATGGCTGATAATGCCAGTGTAATGCTCTTTGTTGCAGCATATGAAACTGCAGGCTCTAAACAAGTATAAAAGTACTCTGGCAGATCTACTCTTTAGTGTAAACATGCAATCCATGCACATTAATAAATAGGGCAATCAGCTTCATAAAGCAAACCATAAAGTTGCTGATCGCAGGTTTTATTAACAAAAACTTAGTTACAAAGTGACAATTAGCAGCATTCAAAATAATACAATTTACAGTCTAGATCTCAAGAAAAATGTTTGACATAATACTGTAGAATTGGATTTTGTTCAATCGGTGCATAACAGCTAGGAAGTAAGACCAATCAGAAAACAGATGGCATTATTTATTATTAAGATATATGATTTGTGCTGTTGGTTGACTCAGTGAAGTACTTTAGACCAACAGAGAGATCACTCTCTTGTTTTTCTTTTCTTTCTTTTTTCTTTTTTTTTTTGGTTATGTGGTACCATTATCGGCTTAGGCTGAACTTAATTTTGCAGCAGTGTTACTCTGCTTGAGCCTCAACATAGCTTAGTACTGCAGAATTTTTTATATGGCTCTACTTGGGTGTGTATCTCCTGTGATCCAGGGTCACCAGTTCCATTTCCAATTGATGATTGGTGGGTTTTCTTTGGAAGAGAAGCCTAAGAACCAACAATGCTATATGCACAGGCAGAATGAATTATAGTATTAGCCCCAGTATGTGCTGTTGTCTCTTTTTTTGGTCAGTGCATGCAAAGAGGTGTGGTCTAGGAATGTCCCTGCCATGGGGCCTGAGATGACAGCACTTGTAACCTTCACTGACACAGAGGAGGGAAGATCTGGCTATAGCACAGATGATGTGGCTGTGTTTAGCAGCTCAGATGTTGGTTTGAGTTGGCATGGGAAGGATGAGTGAGCCTATCCTGTGAAGGGCACACACTGGGTCATCCAATGCCTTAATCCCCCAGTGGAGGGCACAACTGCAAGGATCATCCCTCAGGCAGGATTTCAACTGCCAAACTACTTTGTTGGCAGCTCTTATTACAAGTGCATAGGAGTACATCCTCATATTGAGGAGGGCAATGTGGTGCCTGTGGTAATGTGGGTCACTTATTCCCCTACCAAGGGAGGGGTTAGGACCTATAAAATATAACTTAATTACTGTCATACTTGCAAAGACACAGGAAACCCTAATGACTACTCTGATGATGTGGCCCCTCCAGATGGATGTTGTCCCCATACTGGGGATACCTACTATATGGTAACAAATTGAAAGAGTTTAACTTGGGTTGGCTTAATGGACACTGAGGCCAAACATATGTAAATTAAAAAAAAAACTCCTTCATGCCTAGTCCGGCTCCCAATTTCTGCAATGATCTTCACCATAGCTATAGAATATTCCCACTCCACAATGAGAGGCAAGCTGGCAAAGCCCCCCCCCCTTCCATAGTGAAAGAGTTATCCTTTTACTTCATGAAGGTGTTTTAAGATAATAATTCTGACTGAGATACCAGGCACATATGTTTATGACCTTTTTAGTAGCTGGCTTTCAGGAGAAATAGTAACTAATCCATGTTAGTGCCACATATTAATTACATCACCAACCTTTTGAATAAACATTCCAAGCAACTACAAGATTAAAATACCTATAACATTTTAAGCCATACTTATCTACAAATATTGTTACCACTTCTAGCCATATGACAGTCACACCATAAGCACTTTTACCATCAAATAGTTACACTACGCTCAGTGTGAGTGACAGATTTGATATTCAAATATCAATAGAGATTCAAATATCAGCAAGTTACACATTGGAACACTGCATTATATACTTTAATTGTAATTAATACAAATAATATCTTACAATTGCCCTGGACAGGCAATCTAAATAGGTACTGGAATAGTGAGGTCATCATAGGCAAAATTATTAATCATAAAGGCAGTTATGCGATATGAGGTGTTGTGTTTAAATTTGCAGTCAACTACCATGACAAAAGAGAAAGTTTCCTTTACATTTGTCACTTGGTCACTTTCTGTTTTATTTTCATCATTTGGAGAGGTGTTGGTTTATACAGAAAAAGATCATTTCCTATGGCTGGGCTGTTTAATCATTACCTACCTTTTGCAAACTGGCATATGCCCACTGTGAATGTCATCAGACATTTGCATTTTAAACGTAGGCTGGGCATCACCATCTGTGAATGTCATCAGACTTTTCAATTTTAATCTTAGTCTGAGCATCACCCTCTCTGAGTGTCATCAGACCTGTGCATTTTAAACTTAGACTGGACATCACCCTCTGTGTCAGCAGTCCTTTGCACTGTAAACTTAGACTGGGCATCGCCGTATGTGAGTGTCAGCAGACCTTCGCATTTTAAACTTAAAATGGGCATCACCCTCTGTGAGTGTCAGCAGCCCTTTGCATTTTAAACTTAGGCTGAGCATCACCCTCTGTGTCAACAGACCTTTGCACTGTAAAGTTAGACTGAACATCATGGATCAGTAAGAATATTTGGTGACTTGTCAGCAAATGGCATTATCTTAGTCATAAAGGTATGTTTCAGTAGTAGTTCAGCAGATGGATGTCCAGTGTAATTATGTAGGTAGCAATGCATTCCCTAAGAAAAGCAAGAAGACATTGCTTCCATGGCATTCACTTTGAAGAAGCAACAAGGTTTTCTTAACATCTTCATACCTCTCTGTACCATCATTATACAATGGCTATAATGGTGGGATTCTCCGCTGCTTATATCCATTGCCATTTGCAAAGTCACAAAACTGGTGTACATGACATGAAGGTTGATTATTCTCAGTTTCTTAGCATTTGAAGAATGCCAAGCCATGAAAACACTTTGCGTAAGGCAAGTACACAACACTGGCATTCACTAAACTTGTAATGACAGTTTCCTGAACTAGGTATTTAGTGCAGCACCTACTGTGACAGGAAAATATTCATCTAAAAGTAAAGGGGGATAAAAATCAGCACTTAACTCACACGAGGATGAGGCTGGTCACACTGGCATATGTAGTGTTTCAATATTATACAGTAAGATGATCATGTTTCATTCTTTCTGTCTATTTCAGGAGTAGCAGTTTTCTGGAATGTGATACACTTTTGCCAAGACCTGCATTGTTAATAGACCATTCCATCAAATTTCACAAAAAAAAAAAAAAAACTTAGAAATTCTGGGCGAAGTGGGGGGCAGGACTCCATAACCCCTATATAGGATGCTTATTTTATGTAATATCCTCTGAAGCTGCACAACACTGGGGAAAATCATTTTAATGGTCCATCAACAAAATGGGTCCAAATTAAACAAACCTTTATTGTTTTCTCTTTGTAGCAGTTTATTTTTCAATATATTTTGATATTTTTCATGTATCAGTGATTCAGTCCCAATACTTCACTTTGAAAGGATGTAGGTATAAGAAATGTACACCCTTTAAAACAAAACTGCCATTAGTAAACAATGTTATGTCATTACTGTGTCATCAAACTTTCTTAAACTGATGCATAAAACAATATGAATTACACAGATACATAAGTATATTTTTCACACGTTAATTGTTCAGTGTTTCTTATTAGCACTGCACTGGTTGTATTTATTATGCTTATCAGTACTGCATTGTTTTTTATTTATTTGTGTAACAGTTCTGCACTAGTTTACTGCACTGTTTTTATTTGTTTGATTGAATTATTTACTTTTCTGTGTCTCCATTTATATAATTGCTGATCTGTGGTTTAATTTTTGTATAGTTTGTGGCTTTTGCTGTTGCCCGCCCCTACTGGGAGTTTGTGGTGTACTCAGACCAAAGAGGTAAAACTGGTCAAACAGCTTCTGTGTTATCTCTTTGTCTCAGGGTGTGACTTTGGAAGGGTCTTTTATCTGCTGATATAAAAATATTACATTTGAGTTGAATCGCTGCTTATCTTGCTGAGCTCGATTTGTGCCTGATGGAGAATACTTCTTAAACAATCTGAATTACAGAGCTATACAAGTATATTTTTCACACTTTAATTATTCAGTGTTTCTTATCAGCACTGCAATGGTTGTATTTATTTTGCTTATCAGCACTGCATTTTTTTATTTATTTGTGTAAACGTTCTGCACTAGTTTGCTGCACTGTTTTTATTTATTTGACTGAATTATTTACTTTTCTGTGTCACCATTTATATAATTGCTGATCTGTGGTTGCTTTTGCTGCTGTCCACCCCTACTGTAAATGTGATAAGGGACACTCCTCCCAGTCCCATATCATTAGTTCATTCTACCTTATACAGAGATCATTTGGAAAGGTCAAACCCTGTAGTTCCTTAACCTTGAATTTCCTTCTGTTTCTCCTCTCTCCCTTTCCACTTTTCTAAAAAAAAAAAAAACACTTTATTCAGCTTCTTTTACTGTATTGTGTTTCCTCCTCTTGCTCCATTACTTCATCTTACTTTTTCTGCTACTTATTGCGGCTTGTTCTCTATAATGTTCAATTGCATCTTTTCTGTTGCATTTCTTACTGCTTGTTTATAAAAAGTCTTTTGGCTTTTCCCGGTTAGGGGTCGCCACAGTGGAACTCCAGTCCGCCCATGATTGACAGTGGATTTTTTTACGGTGCTGAGTTGCCAGCCCGACACCCAACCTTCAAAGAAGGCACGCCCATTCACGCTCGCACCTACCTGCATGTCTTTAGCGCCATTTGACTGCGGGGAGGACATGCAGGCTCCACACAGAAGGCGCTCCAGCCGAGAATCGAATGGAAGAACCTCTTACTGTGAGGCGACCATGCTAACCGCTGCACCACCGCAGCCTATTACTGCTTGTTTATAGCCGGTTTAAATTGTGTCATTCTAAGCCACTTAGTTTTGGTTTTAGCACTTGGACTTTAGAACTAAGTGGCTCAGAATAACACTTACAATTTAAACAGGCAGTTACTGGTTGTTTATAGCCTGTTTAAATTGTAAGTATTATTCTAAGCCACTTAGTTTTGGTTTAAGCACTTGGACTTTAGGCTAACCACTTAGCTCTCCCTAGCCTTTTCTCTCAGATTCTGAAAAATATGGATGGACAATTTCCTACAGTTTCTCCTGCCAGTCTGGTTGATATGGGCATCCTGAGACAGTGTAGCAACTGCCTTATGTACACAGACAACCACCTACTACTACCACCTAGGAACACAATTTGCGAGAGATGCAATTACATTAGGAACCTAGAGTCCAAGCTCTCTCCCTCACAAGCCAGCATATCTGGCATTGAGAAGGTTGTCAACACAATCCCTACACCTCAAACACCACCTACACCTACACAACACACATCCACATATGTGGAGGTCCTCAACAAAAACATACCCAAAGAAAGTAAACCTCTGAGGCAAAACCTTCTGAAGCAGGCAAATACACATGCGATCTCCACAGCCCTCCACACCATATACCATGCATAGTTCACACACCTGTGTCTCACAACCACTAAGGCTTAACCATAAACCCAACATATTAGTCATAGGAGACTCCATTGTGAGACACACACATGTGCCTCTCACCAGGCTGGATAAGTAGAAAGTCACAGTTAGTTGTCTGTCAGGGGCCAGAATTTGCCATATCACACACGCACTCAAGTCTCTCAACAACAGGTACTGTTATGACTCTGTCATAGTCCATGTTGGTGTAAATGACTTGAGACGTACTTCCCTGGACTATATGAAGAGAGACATGATTTAACTCGCTGAATATGTGTCTCAGGTAGGTATGTCACTACCCTTAAGCAGCATTCTACTGTCACCCAGATTGATGCCTGAATGCAAACAGAAAATGACTGACTTTAACAATTGGCTTAGTTTCTGGTGCCATTCCAGGAAGATCCAGTACCTGACAGTCTGGGAAGATATGATCAACAGACCACGATGCTTTGCAAGAAATTGCCTGCATCTGTCTCACCTGGGCTTCAGGATTCTGGCAAAGGCTCTTGCCTCCCCTATAGTGCCTTTTGCAGGAAAAGTGATGAGGTTAAAACTACCAACATAAAAATTTCAACAAAACACAAATTAAAGGTCATGCTGCTAAACGCCAGGAGTCTAAACATGAAACTGCACTCATTGCAAGCATTCCTAACCCTGGAAAATGCTGACATCTGTTTGGTTACAGAAACCTGGTTCAAAGCTGCTGAGAGCACCCCAGCCTTACCTGGTTACTCATCCTATCATACATTCAGACCCCAAACTGTGGGTAGTAAAGCCAAAGGAGGTGGAGTTTTAATATATATTAAAGACATACACACCGCCAGGCTGGTCAAATAGTATAACGCACAGGAGACCCTCCAGGTGCAGTTAACTATTGACAAGACCCCTATACAAATCATAGCTAGCTACCAGCCCCCAAATCTGACCCAAGATGCCCAAATTGCCTATCTAGACCTCTTCAAATCAAGATTCAACCCTTTAACTGGGTGACTTTAACTACCCAAACATAGACTGGAAGAGCTACTCTTGCCAGAACACAAATGCCCAGAGATTTCTCGATTTTGTCAATGCAAATGCTTTGGAACAGCTAGGTGGGTATACCTGTGCCTACAACACTGGTAAGAGTTTATTGGTGCTCTTTTCATCTCCATTGAAGTAGAATTTATTAACTTATTAGAAAATATACCTCAGACTATGGGCACAAACAGAGCTATACGCACCAAACTGTTGCTTTGCCCTATACCTGCCTTGATAATCTGACCCTGACTCGTTCAGTAACTCTCACATCGCTCTCTACATATATCTAGCTGTTATAAGCATTGAGAACAGTACTCACTGCTTGCTACCCTTACTTTTCTCCAGTACCTCCTTCATTTAAACTTAACTACATCAATGAAACTGAACGTGGACATTTTGTGGGTATTAAGCTATTGTTTACTGAGACAAGTATTTTTTCCTTTTTCCAGTTTGCTGCTATTTAGGCAAGAATTCCATTATAATGAGCTGTTTCAGTCAATGACTTATTTATGTTTTGATGACTAAGTTAGTTCATCTGGCTGATACTCATGCTTTCTATTGGGATATTTGGTAAGAATACCAAAGGAATTCCCCTGCTTTTTCTGAAAGATGGCTCGGATACAGGGTGATAGTCATGCAGTGAATGCTGAGAGTGAAGGAGAAGGAGGCACAGAGAAGTAGGGAAGAGAGGAATGTGTGAATGAAACCTTGCTCATGATGGAGTTTGATGCCTCAAGGCTTCAAAAAGAGAACCTCCAGAAGAAGAGAAATGAGCCAGACCCACAATTTGCTAAAAGTAAAACCTCAAAAGCAGAAATTGTTGCGAAAGTAGCTGAAAGATTGCCTAATTCTGTTGACTTGAAAGACTCAGCTATCAGAACAGCTGCAGAGGCTTAGAGCTACTGGAAGGTTCTATGCCTTCATCTGAGGTTTGTCAGAATGATAGACTTATCCAGGAAGCTGTGAGAGAAAGGAGAAAGTGATGGCTGGGAACAAATCATGAGAGTATGCGGAAGCATTTTTTAGGACATTACATGAATATTGATGGTACCATGGAGAAGCCTTTTGTGCTGTTGTAAGTAGGAAATGCCACTGGATAGACTAAATTTCTTACTATTGTTGAATCATTGGATGTTACAGAAAACCAATTATATTCTATAATACATACAGGTAGCAAACCGCATTTTTATATTTCCTTTGATTTTCTTCCCTGATTCCCAGAATTGTGTATTGCTTTCCAGAAGAAATCCAAAGAAAAGACATGGTGTGACTTTTTCATCTTGATTTTGTTCCATCATAAAGGAAATAAATATTAATTGCTTTCAGAACTGAGTGAAATGCATAGTAGACTTGATGTGAGGAAATACCATGCTCATACTACAAAGCTTAGAAAGACTTTTGGCCCACTGGTGCTTTGGACTGAGGACTGGATTCTGATTATTTATTTCTAGACAGATGTTTATGCAGTTGAACATTTGCTTAATGTTAACCATATTAAGAAGCTGAGGGAGGTTTGTTCTATAATTATCAGACAAAGGCATATTATTACTCTTGGAATTTGGGTCATGTGGCTGCAAACTGTACTAAAAAGAGATATCAGGAATTTGGGGATTGTGGACATAAAAGAAATAACTTTAAAATGAAATGTTATAAAGATAATTCTTTGCATTACTAGGTAGATTGCAATAAAGAGGGGGAAGAGGAAAATGCACAAGAAGAAATTTCATATTTTTCTGTTCTATAAATGTTATTCTAAAAACAGGATGAGGGGAATGGGTGTTAAAATAGGAAATAAAAACAGAAATAGGCCTGAAGTTTTACAAGCAGAAGAAAATTAAATTTAGGTTGAAGAGGAAGGTAATATGCCTATGGGAAAAGACTAAGAAAAAGAAAAAAATACACATAAGAAGAAAGGAAAAGGTTATAATAACAACTGGATGAAAGATAATGAAAGTGCTATTAACAGTTTTAGGAGTAAAACTAAATGGCACATATTTTTCAGTGGCTAGCCGACACTATTTTGATAGAATATGTTTGCAAAAAAGAAGTTATGTTCTTACCATAACGTTCCATCTGTGTTGTCGATCTTCATTCATTCTTGAGTGTTGGGTCTCGGTTCTGTCCTTAGAACTGACTCGGCCGTTCTATCAAGCTCGTGCCAGCCAGAAACTCTCAAGCTAAGGCTACCCATACCGCCTCTCTTCCCTTCCCCTCAGATCAAGTTTTCCCTGTAGAACAGAAAAATGGAAGTTTTGCCTGAGCACCTGCCCTACTAGAAAACCAGGACTAGTTCCAGTCCTCCAGGAGTCTTTGGAGGGGGTGGGAGGGTGGGATGTCAAGAATGAATGAAGATCAACAACACAGATGGAACGTTATGGTAAGAACATAATTTCTTTATCTGATGTTGTCAATTTTCATTCATTCTTGACTGCTGGGACAGAGTTCCTAGCTACTTTATGCCCAGAGAGGCCCTAAGGAAGGATATTCCTGAGCACAATAGAAGGATGCTCTTCTCCTGGAGAACATATCCACTTTGTAAAGGTATGGGGAGTAGCCCAAGTTGCTGCTGCACAAATGTCATCCAATGACGCCTGGAATGAAAGGCTACTGAAGTGGAAACTTATCTGGTAGAATGAGCCTTAACTTTTGTTAATAAGTTCAGCTTATTTTGGTTGTAAATAAAGGTGATGCAATCTCTCAACCATGTCGATAGAGTAACTTTGGAAACTGGTTTGCCTAGTCGAGTACCTGAAAAGGATAGGAACAATTGGTCTGATTTCCTAAATGATTTTGTTCTATCCAGATAAAAACATAATTGTCTGTGTACATCCATCAAATGCAAACAATATTTTCCCTTATTTGAAAAGTTTGTGAAGAAAACTGGTAGATCTATAGATGATTAATATTGGAGTCTGATACTACTTTAGGGAGAAAAGCGGGGTTAATTCTAAGTGATACTCTCTCTTTGTGAAAAATTATATATGGATGCTTCAGACACAAAGCCTGCAATTCCGATATTCTTCTGGCCGATGTGATGGCTATCAGGAATACAGTTTTCCAAGATAAATATTTGATATCGCAGGTGGCTGCTGGCTCAAAGGGCTGATGGACCAAACTTTGTAAGACTAACATTAAATTCCAAGGCTCAATGGGCTCCCTAAAAGATGGTTTCAAATATAGAATGCCCTTTAGAAAGGCAAAGGCGATGAGACATCAAAGAAAGGTCATCTAAACAATTATGAAAATCTGAAATAGAAGCTAAATGAACTCTAATAGAAGAAGCAGGGGTTCCCGATTGGAATAAGGTTGATAAATATTCTAATATCTTATCAATCTAGGCTAAAAAGGGGTCAATTCCTTTTTCCTGAGACCAAAACACAAATATGTTCCATTTACTAAAGTAAAGTTTCCTGGTGGATGGTTTATAAGAAGCCAGAGGTATCTTTTGTACTGGAGAAGATAGATTATTCCACCTGGCAATTACTGGAAGTGGAGGAACCAAGCCATCAGCTTGAGACTTGTGGTTGAGATGGACCAGTCCCTGCGGGTAAGATAACAGATCTGGAGTTGGATCCACAGTCCATGGGATGTGAACTAGGTGAGGCCAGAGAAAGGGGAACCAGACTTGATAGGGCCAATAAGGTGCATTGAGGATCATTTTGCTTCTCAACCATTAGGCTTTCTTCAAAAATTGGGGAATTAAGAGGATTGGTGGAAAGGCGTAAAGTAGTCCCGGGGGTCAAACATGTAGGAGAGCATCTCTCAAGGACCCCCCCCCAAGGGGGGGATGATGGCAAAGTAGCTGCTGCATTCATGGTTTATGAGAGATGCAAACAGATCACAGCAAGGCTGACCCCATCAATGAAAGATCTTCGTCACTACATTGGGAGTGAGAGACCACTCATGAGGCAGGAGTATGTATCTGTTCAATTTGTCCGCAATCACGGTGGAATTCCCCAGAATGAGCATTGCTATCAGAAAGAGGTTGGAGACCATCACCCATTGCCAAACTCTTAGGGCTTCCTGACATAAAGGGTAGGATTTGGTTCCCCCCTGTGTGTTGATGTGTCAGACCACTGACATGTTGTCTGACTGAATAGCAATTGTCTCTGAAGGGAGGGCAGATTGAAATGCTTGCAATGCTAAGAGCACTGCCCTCAGTTCTAGGACATTGATATGCAAATTGGCCTCTTGAGGGAACTAAGTGCCTTGGACTGTCTTTCCCTGAAAATACCCCCTACCCCATCCTACCCCATCAGGGATGCATCCGTGGTAACTACGGCCTTGGGCTGAGATGGTGAAAAGGGGCAGCTCTATAAGTCCTCTTCTGGCTTCATCCACCAATATAAATCCTACTTGCATCGTTTGGTTATGTAGACTGGATGGGACATCGAGTATGTTAACAGAGACTACTGTGACATCAGGAGCCATTGAAGCAGCCTCATGTGGTACCTTTCCAGAGGAACTAGGGTGATTGTTGCTGCCATGGACCCAAGAGGTTGTAAGACTCAACAAGCCAGAACTTTGTCTTGCGAGAGTATCACTTGAAGTTGTGACCTCAACCATAGCAGTCTGTAGAGAGGCAGAGCAGCCATGCAGGATTTTGTATTTAGTGTTGCTCTGATGAATTCTATGTCTTGTTTAGGGGATAGTATTGCCTTTTCCCTGTTTATTGAGATGCCTAAGAACTCTGCAAGCCTTAGAATAGAGTCCAAGGCAGAAAGGAGTACATGCCTGGTGGGGGCGGTGAGGAGCCAGTCATCTAAATATGGAAACACACAGAATCCCTGTAGCCTTAAGTGAGCTGCTACCACTGTCATGCATTTGGTGAACTCCCTGGGGGCTGTGGTGAGACCAAAGGGCAGTGCTCAAAACTGGTAATGACTGTCTCCCAGCTGGAAGTGGAGGTATCTTCTGGACCGCTTGTCCATTTTTATGTAGTAATACGCATCCTGAAGATCTATAGAGCACATCCAATTGTCTTTCTCCAGAAAAGGAAGGCTAGACTGAACCGTGACCATCTGGAATTTTGTCTATTGAATATATTTGTTCAGAAGACTGAGGTCTAGGATTGGCCTCCAGTCCCCTGTCTTTTTTGGCACTAAAACGAATCTTGAGTAAAATCCAGCTCCTATTTGGTCTGATGGGACAGTTTGGATGACTCTATCTTTGAAGCAGCTTTTGAAATTCTAGTCCTGCTGTATCCCTCTGACTAATTGAAACATCAGGGATTCACCTTTGTGGTCTGGGATAAAGAGTGAAGGGGATACAGTAACCTCTGGTAATTATTGTCTGCACTCAGAAATTCGATGTTATTGTGTGCTAGGCTAAATGGTGCAGAGAGAATCTTCCCCCAACTGCCTCCAGAGGTAAGCAATTGGGCTACTGCTCAGGAGCACCGGTAGGGTTGTCCAGAGAAAGAATCTCTGGAACCCTGGTTATGCAGATGCCTTCTGCCATGGGAGGGGCATCTTCCCAATGAGTTGCCCCCTATGCTGAGGGAGGATTCTTGCCATGTGTGTCCTGAAAACCCCCTTGGGACTTTCTGAACCACATCTTTCCACTCCTCTGATTCTTGGATTAAGGTCGTTAAGGAGTAGAAAAACACACGCTTACAGCAGAAAGGGTCTTTCCGTCCTTCTCACACCTGGCTAATGTGTCTATGACTTTTGGACGAAACAGCGAGGTAGCACCAATCAGAGTGTTGACAAAGGAAGACTTGATAGGGTCCATGAAGTCACATCAGCTCATCCAGGCATGACGCCTAATGGCAACGCCTGTACCCGCTGCCTGGGTCATCCCTTCACCTGTATGTGCCATAAGCCACATGGACAAGTTGGAGATCGAATCTAGGGTGGCAAGCTGGGAGGCAACCTTATCACTTACCTTGTCAGACACTGCTCCTGCCAAAGTCCCTGAAAGCTCAGTTATTAGGTCCCTTTGAAGTCACATGAAATGTGCCAAAAATTTCAATGACTGTATGGCAAAGATCGTTGAAGCATAGATCTGCTTCCCAAATCAGTCCATCATCCAAGACTCTTGGTTTGGAGGATGGACAACAGGACTCTCCTCGGTGAGTTCCTTTTTTCTAGCAGCCACCACCACCATAGCATCTACTGTTGAACCTTTAGACCAGTGGAGTTGATCTTCGGGTGCAGAGAGAATGTATTCCAGTCTCCAGGGAATTGGCTCTATAGAATCAGGAACCTTCCACGCACACTGCAGAATGAGTTTGACCAATTCATTGGCAGGTGGGGTCACCCAAGAAGTAGAAGGTTGGATACATAAAGCCAGCAAAAAAACAGATTCCTCGGATGAAAGATTTGTGAACTTCCAATCACCCCTCTGTTTTAAGATTTTCAGGATGTCTCTGAAGGAGACATCTTCAAGGGGTGACCGTGGGGACCCTTCATTGTAATCTGTATCCTCAGTGACAGATTCTTCCAGAGAATCTATGTGCTTCCTCTTGCATGATCTCTTATAGGGTGGCTCCTCAGGGGGAAGGTCTGAGGAGGACTCCAAAGAGAGGATACCCTGCAGCAGGGTGTCTTGCTGTTCTTGTGTCTGCTGCCCCGATGTAGCAGATTGTGACAGCTGCTAGCCAGAGGATATGTAGATGTGACACTCTGATGGGGATGGTGCCAACTGCAAGCCTGCTGAGGCAAGAGCTCTCTCCATAATCTGGAAGGCAGGCCCTCCTGAAGAGGGATGGGAGCCCAGAACCAAGAAAGGTAACCTCAGAACTGGGGTCACAGCCTGCTCTGACAAGCCCACCTCCAGAGAAGGAGCCACTAGAGGACTCAGATCTGTCAAAGCACCAGGAACCATAGACAGTGCTGTGGAAAAAATCAGAGCCAAACTAGGAATCCCGGAGCCGGCAACCAAGTCATGGTCCTGTGGGTGGGTCAGCTCCGACAGAGCCGCCAATCACAGAGTCAGTTTTGGAACGAAGGTGAGGTCCATCATCGGTACTGAAGTAATTGGCACCAGGAGTATCAAAGTCAAGGACTCCAAAACATGTGGAGAGGTTGAAGGAGGAAGATAAGTTGGAGTCCTTGGAGAGTAAATCTCAGCTGTGGATGGGAGAGAGGTCCTAGATGGGGCAGGGAGACCTCTGGCCACCAAGAGCTAATCCACTAACCTTACTACATCAAGCTCTGAAAGGCTCCTGATGGAATGGATGGACATCCTGATTCTGGACGTTCAGTAAAGGGACTCAATATCTGACCAAAGAAGGGGTCAATAGATGGGAAGTACCTAGTCCTGGGTACAGATTCTACTTTTGGCACCGTGGTCGGCTGACTAATAATTTGTTTTGCTGAGGGGAAGTGACCAGTTTGACTTGGGAAACTATTGTTGGTGCCAAGAGGGTCATAGGTACTGATGAAGGGGTTGATACTGAGGTGACTTTCATAGGTTCAGTAGTTGTCGGGACTATGGGGGAAGTTACAGGCTTCAGTGTCGAAATGGTAGCAGGTGTCAATTTTGAAATCTTAGGCCTCGGTTCCAAGGTATGAGTCAGGACTTGGTCCTTAGAAGATTTAGACTCTTGAGATTTAGGAGATGCTGGAACTGAGTGGCTCCTATTTTTTGGGAGACTTAGACGTCTCTGCCTCAGACAAAGCCTCACTAAAAGGGCATTTTAACAGTCCCCTAAGGATCAATTTGTTGCACCTCTCTGCAAGAGTTCGAGCACTGAAACCCTTGCAGAGCTCACATGGCGGTTGAATCTCTAAATGTGGCACCCACAAACAATGCACGCAAAAAAGATGCCCATCCAAAGTGGGCGTCTTTCTGCTGCTATCCTCGCACTGCTTGAAACCAGTAGTTCCTTTATGCTTTTCTTCCATCTTTTAAATTTTAACGAGAAGGCATGCACACAGACACAAACTTACTCACACACATACAAGGAGTAAGAGAAAAACAGAGTAAAGAAAAAAATATATATATATTTTTTGTTAAGGAAAGGTCGTACCAACAATGGTAGTTAAAGAAAATACCCACAGGGTAAAGGGGAGAAAACAGAATGCCAACGATGGTATTTAAAGAATTACCAGAGGTAAGATGGAAGGGAAGGGCCTATACCAATGATGGTAAGACAAGTATTTACCGATAAGGTAAAAGGGGAAGAAACAGCACTCACACTCAAAAAATTAAAGCAATAACAAGAAAAATATTAAGTAAGCAACAAGTTTAAGCTAAAGTGACAAACATTTGTGGGTGTGTGTGTGTGTGTGTGTGTGTGTGTGTGTGTGTGTGTGTGTGTGTGTGTGCGTAAATATATATATATATATATATATATATATATATATATATATATATATATATATAAAGTTAGCACTTAGCTGAGAGCACGGCTGACGCGTCCTAAATTCTACAAGGCAAATGAGATCTAAAGGGAAGGGAAGAGAGGTATTATGGGTAGGTAGCCTTAGCTTGAGGGTTTCTGGTTGGCGTGAGCTTGATATAATGGCCAAGTCAGTTCCAAGGACAAAACCGAGACCCAACATTCAAGAATGAACAAAGATTGACAACATCAGATTATAAGCTTTTGAATGAATGGGAAAGGGAGATCATACATGCAAATGGGCAGTGAAGATTATTTTGCCTTTCAGAGTAAAAGACTGTACAGGTTTGATAGGATTTCAGGGCAATCAGGAATTAAAGTACTAGCTATGTTATTCACAGGAACAGTTAAAGCTATGATATGTGATTTATGGGTGCAAGGCAGACACTTCAGGCTATACATCTTACATAAAACAACTCCTAAGTAAGCTTAAATCAAGCTCTAACTCTGCTGACAATCTCCCAAGTGAATACCTTAAAATTGCATCTAATAGTATTGCTTTCCCTATCTCAATGCTTACAAACCTATCCATCCAGGAACCTTACATCCCTCCCTTTTGGAAAAAGTCACGCATTATCCTCATTCATAAAGGAGTCACTTCAAGATAAATCAATAACTTTACCTATACCAATCTTGTTCCCCCTATCTAAAATATTAGAAACATTTATTTAGAAACAACTACTAAAGTATCTTCATGAAGAATCTTATCCCCTAAGCAACATGGCTTCCATCCCTCTCATTGTAGTAATACCAAACAAATCTTCACAGCAACCATCAACAAAGCCAGAGACAGCAATAATCTATTTTACTCATTGCTTCCTGACATGTCAAAAGCCTTTGATACAGTGTACCACAGTTAGCTTCTCCTGGAAATGTCCTCTGTTCAGCTATCTATTTCTACCATCCAGTGGTTCAATCACTACCTGTCCGACAGACAACAATCAATCAAATGGCTATCCACCCTTTTCCCCTACCTCTGCTCCATAGGGCTCCATCCTAGGCCTCGCCTCTTTAGTATTATTATCAATACTCACTACTCATCTAGTCAACAAGTTTCACTAATTCAGTTTGTACATGACTCTACACTTATATGCTTCCCTGACAACTTAACACACCTCCAATTAATCACCCAAGCAGCTTTAATTGCCACAGAAACACAACTCTGTGACTATCAACTCATGCTCAACCCAAAGACAACCGAATTACTAGTCTTCTTTCCTAAATCACTCGAGCAGGAAAACTCAGACTTCAAAATTCCCCCTCTCAAGGATGCCTTCATCAAAGTCATCTCTCACACCAACATATTAGGAATGATTAGTGATTATATATGTTCTGAAAAATACCAGTTCCTTTGTATGATAGTAAACCTGTTTTTTAAATACTGTGTATTTATGCTGAACTAAGAAAACACTGTCTTAGTCTCTGTCATACTGTTAGAACTAAGGAAATGTTGATGATTAGTCACCACTATACTGTTTTAGTCAGCACCAACATTTTTAATTTTTGTTATACTTAATGTTTAGTCACTGTCATTAATAAACTGTTAATTTCAGTAATAGAAATATTAAATTTAGTTAATGAGGAGATGGATTGAAATAAATTTATTTAATGAGGAGCTGGATTTGAATGTTATAAGCTGTACTGTGAGTAAGGCTTTTAATGTTTTAAGATATGGAAATATTAATGATGTTTTAAAAAGCTGTTTATTTATTCATTCCTTTTTAAATGGGATAGTTGACTGATCTAAAAACCTGTTTTCAGTGGAGGCCTAGGGAGAATAGCTCCAAAAATCACAATTGAGTTTAAAACAGGCAAAACATAGATTAGAGAATAGTGGGCACGCCTTATATAGCCAAAAAGATAGGAGATTAGTGGTCTCTTGAAACGTAATAAGTTTTTAATCAATTTAAAGTCTTAATTTGAAAGGTTGTTTGTCTAAGTGTTATCAGTAATATTTAATAGTTTTGAGTATAATGTTTTGTTCTATGTTGTAGACACAAAGTGAAATTTTTTGAATAAATAAATAACTAAACAGTATTTTGGATATTTGGGTTGGGAGAAATTAAATGTGCTATTTAACAAGTTGTAGAGTATGATGGATGCCTACTAATCTGTAAAAGTAGCATTGGTGAAACTGAGCCATGTTTGGCTTGTGTTTTTTTTCCATAATATCTGATGCTTGAAATGTATATCATGGTTAATATTTTAACAAACTATCACTACTCTTTTTGAAAATGGAATATATATTTTGCATCTTTCCCAGCTACCACCATCTGGAGCCTTGATATGATATCTAATGAAACTGAGAATTTGGATAGATGTCTTGGCAGGGTATAAGAAGCAGAGAAAGTACAGGTCTTACTACTAAAACTCATCAATAATGGGTAAGGTAATCTTGTTATGGACTTATGTATATAGTTAAATAGTTGTTATGTTGTTAATAGTTTTTTTGATTTATGTATTGCTGGTTTAAAATCTAATAAAAAGTTTTTGAAAAAATAATGTCTTGTTAATGATCACTTGCTATCTTGCTGTCATCATTCTATATCACAATGATTTATATTATGCAACCTTGCAATTACAGTTTTGTACAAAAAGGATTTCAGTTGACTAGTTGTTTGTGTGTTGGCTGTTCAGAAGCACCCTATGAATGGGTCTGCATTTCTACAACATATGATACAAGGATGCGTGTATAGATGATACAAGGATGTAAGCTAGGCAAATAACATTACAAGGCTGCCATTTCATTCTCTTTATGTTCTATCCTATTACCACCTTGCCATGATGCTTTTAGGTTCTTAGGTAGTTACTAGGCATTTGGTGTGAGAGAAACTTAAAGAGTCTAGCCCAAATTCACAATTGCCTAAAAGTACTGAATGGTTAAGTGACTTGCTCAAGGTCACACAGCAGGCAAAAGAAGGATGAGGTAATCAAACCATGTACCACAGGAAGTAGCATATTAACAGCTCCTAACTTTACTCATGTATGCTAGCTGCCAGGCTTTTACTGCAAATCCAGCAGTTCACCAGCATAAGCCTAAACATATTAACTATTCAATGCATACGGGGGGTTAGGGTGTTTAAAACCAGCAGCAGGGTCAAACTACTACAATGGATTATTTGTTTTAGATTCATAGATTAGTACAAAGCTAACTGCCCTTGCGGGCCATTTTAAGCCTAGCCAATTATCCCTTGTGAGACTCAAACCCTGCACCTTGTGCTTGCAAGGCAAACACCTTAACCATTAGGCCACCCTATTTTTTTGAATTTTCATCTAGATATAATTCATTAAAATGAAAGCTTTATAAAAAGAAATTATGTACTTGTCTAAAGGACAAAATAATTTCTTACTAAATGTAAAACTGATAAGTTCAGAATTATATCCAGTGTTAGGTTTCTTTTATCTAGACCAGACTTAATATTTCTAATAGGGCCTTGATATCTCTTAATGTTAAGCACTATAAAGACATAAATCGATAAGTGGCTTGCAGGAAAGTGGAACTACTTTAAACTGCCCTTGACGCATCTAATAGGTTTGCCTAAAGACTGCTTGTGGAAAGTGCTGATGGTTTTCTACTGGATAATAAGATTTATTTGCTGTTGATTCACCACTTTAAATAAATACTACAGCACAGAGTGTATTAATGGAAAGAAAGACATAACCTCTAAAAGGGAAAGACAAGTGTGTCACCTGCGGGAATCCTTATTACTCACTGTGTATAGCATCACACATGAATTATTTGTGCAGGGGAATCTCTGTGACAATGGGGATACTTCACTCTGTTAATAGCCTTTGCATATATTGTGAAAGCTGTGCCAAATCACTGAGAATACTTTTTCAATAAGTAGGTATTTCTAACATTAAGCAGAGATTTTAGCAAATACACAAAACAGCTTTCAGTAGACAGTTTCAGATCTTTCAAATGTTTTATGTCCAAGTTTAATTATGTGTGTGTGTGTGTGTGTGTGTGTGTGTGTGTGTTATATATATATATATATATATATATATATATATATATATATATGTATGTATATATATATATATATATATATATATATATATATATATATATATATATATATATATATATATATATATATAAGGGTTTACTTCTAAATTTCGAAGTTTGGAAACTTTGAATTTTTTATTGCTGAGACAATAAGGTCAAGGTTTTGAAATTTTGAACCATTTAAATAGAGATCTCCATACATCGTGGAACGGGATAATTACCATTTTCATCACTGTAGTCTGATCTTGGAGTTGGTATATTTAATTAGCAGGGGGGTATGGGGGTTGCAGGGGGCTTGCCCTCCTACAAAAAATGTAAAAAGAAGATTTTTTTGTTTTTATTTTTTGTTATTTACATTTCAAAGTTTCAAAACTTTGATGTTATGGTCTTGACCATAAGAAATTCGAAGTTTTGAAACTTTGAAATTTAGACGTAGACCCAGACATATACACACACACACACACACACACACACACACACACACACACACACACACACATATTTATTTGTTGACCGGGCTAGTCTAGCTGGATACATGTCCATTTCCAGTAGAGGCCCGGGGAGAAAAGCTCCAAATAAAAACTTATACAATTAATCTAAACGTTGTGACATATATTATAAAAACAGGAAGCGTTAAAAAATGTATTTATTTATTTATTTATTTTCAAATTATAATAGTCATAGTTATTACATATATGCAAATGTGTATGCAATAATATAAAATGGTGAGACTATGAAGGGAAGATAATAGAGGGTATAGTTTAGAAAGAAAAGTAGTAACAGGAGAAAAGTTAGTCAGGGTTAGTACATGAGCATAGCCAGTGTTTATTGAGATATAGTTTTAGATTCCTTTTAAAAAGTAAAAGAGAAGTCTGTGATGTGATTTCAGAGGGTAGTTTGTTCCATAGTTTCCCAACGGAGTTAGAGAACAAGGATTCACCTGCAGAGTTGTTGGACTTGGTAGTTTTGATCAGCAGTTTGTTTGAGGAGCGTAGATTCTTGAGATTATTATAGGGTGTTATGAGGCTAGAAAATATAGGTGTGCTGTTGGGTTGTAACAAGGTCTTGTGGGCTATTGTGAGCTGCTGTAATTGAAGTTGGTTAAGAAATTCTAGCCAGTCTAGTTGTTTTAGGTTCAAACAGTGATGGGTTCTAAATGGAGAACCTGTGGCAAATCTAGCAATATTATTATAGGATATAGCTAGTTTAAGGTTATTTTTAGAAAGATTGGTATCTATAGGAGACGCATAGAGTAGAGTGGAGATTAGGTGGGTTCTGGCTATAGCGGTTCTAGCTAGTGATGTAAGAAAGGGTTTGATTCTATAAAGGGATCCTAGTTTTTTGTTAACTATTTTTATTGTGGTGTTAATGTGAGTATCAAAGTTAAGGTGGTTGTCAATTGTTATTCCTAAGAGTTTAGTGGTTGGGTCAGGAGAGATAAGAGTTCCATTGTTAGATGTAAGAGTGAAATGTAAAGGGGTAGACTTACGGCTTGGTGTAAACAGTAAGAGTTTAGTTTTTTTGGATTTAAGAGAAGGCAGCGGTGTGAGAACCACTGTTCTACAGAGTTGAAAGCTTTTTGGGTAATAGACTGCAGTTTAGTTTGAGAAGTGACTGAGCAGATAATAGTAGAGTCATCTGCATATTGAATACAAGTGGTGTGTGGAATAGCTGATTGCAGGTCATTAATATAAATGGAAAATAGGAGTGGGCCTATTAAGGAGCCCTGGGGGACCCCAAGGGAGATAGGAAGGAGATTAGATAGTTTATTTTGCCAGAGAACAGCCTTCTGTCAGTTTTCTAGGTAGGATGTAAACCAGTTCACATA
Source organism: Protopterus annectens (assembly GCF_019279795.1). Classification (NCBI taxonomy): domain Eukaryota; kingdom Metazoa; phylum Chordata; order Ceratodontiformes; family Protopteridae; genus Protopterus; species Protopterus annectens. Next base: position 944,285,021 of record NC_056728.1, read on the forward strand.
CATAGGATTGAGTGAAAGAGATTTTAGTATAAATAGGAGGAGTTGGTGATTAACCATGTTGAAAGCTTTACATAAATCAATAAAGAGTGCAGAGGACAGAATATTGTTATTGCGGAATTTGTTGATACAGATTGTGAAGGATAGCAGGGCTGTGGTGGTAATGTGGGAAGGTCTAAATCCATGTTGACAGTTGGCGAGTAGGTTGTTTTGGAGTAGGTGGTTAAGCAGTTGGTTATGGATGCACTTTTCCATAATTTTTGCAAGAGGTGATAGTAGTGCTATGGGACGAAAGTTAGAGAAGTCATTGGAGTTCCCACCTTTATGTAGTGGGATGATATGAGAAATATTCCAGATGGATGGGATAGTTCCTTCAGTTATGGTTCTATTTATTAGAATGGAAATGGGATAGGCAATAGCTTTAGCTCCTTCTTTTTGCAGGAATTCTGCTGGGAGTTTGTCAGCTGAGGGGTTGGTAGGTTTTAATTTCTGGAGAAGGGAACAAATAAAGGAGGTAGATACAGGTTGTAACTTAAATGATGGAGGTGGGTTTGTAGTAGAAGTAGGCAGGTTAGAGGTATCAGGAGATAGGTGGGTAGCAATAGTTTGGATGGTGTCTGTGAAGAAAGCATTACAGGCATTAGCTGTTTGTAAGGGATTCTCAGGGTTAGAGCCTTGTGGGTTAGGTGTGAAAGTTTGGCCTGGGTTTAGAAGTTTGTTAATGCTAGACCAAAATTTACGAGGTTCTTTGTGGGAGGTTTGCTGTAACTGGTGATAAAAGTTCTTTTTGTTTAACAGGATGGCTTTTTTTTGTATTATTTCTGTTTTCCCTAAAGGTTTGGTGATCAATGGAATTCTTAGTGTTACGCCATTTTGACCAGGACTTGTTTCCAAGATAGATTTTTTGCCTAGTATTATTGGTGAGCCAAGGGGCAGGTTTAGCTTTATTTCTAATAGAACGTAATGGGGCATGGTCGTCGAGGATAGTTAAGAATGTAGAAGTGATGTATTCAACTGCTTCATCTAGAGGGAGAGATTTTAATGGTGACCAATTGCATTGTTTAAGTTCCATTTGGAAACGTTCTGGGTTGAATTGCTTTTTAGAGCGTACTGTTCTGAAAGTGTTAGGGAAGGTTAAGTTGGTTTTATGTCTAATAATATAAGTTAGTGAATGGTCACTTAGGTCATCAGGAAGGGTTCCTGCTATATAGGTTTGTTGAGGGGTATTAGTAAGTATCCAGACCAAGGTACTTTCTTTGTTGTTGAGTCTGTTAGTTCTTGTAGGGGAGTTAATAGTCTGTGAGAAGCCATATAAGTTGATATGGGTGGTAGGGTTTGTACTATTGCAGGAATTCCATTCAATATTAAAGTCCCCTAGGACAATGGTTTATTCTGGAAGATTGGTAGCTAGCCAGTTAAGGATATACTCAAGTGCACTAATGTTATTACCTGGTGGAAGATAAATACAGATGATATTTATGGCTTTCTGAGTGTTGACCTGAAGTTTAGAGATGATTATTTCAGTACTATTGTCCAAAGGAAGGTTAAGATTTGCAGTGCTGACTTGCAGTTCTGCTTTATAGAGCATTGCTACCCCTCCTCCCTTTTTAGCTGTACGGTCCAGTCTAATGATACTGTAACCAGGTGGGGTGATTTCATTGTCTTTAATGGTAGGTTTTAGCCATGTTTCAGATAAACATAGGATGTCAAATAGGTGGACATCTAGGAGGGCATGGACATGTGTGATTTTATTGCAAATACTACGTATATATATATATATATATATATATATATATATATATATATATATGTGTGTGTGTGTGTGTGTGTGTGTGTGTGAGTGTGTGTACACAGTAGATATAAAAAGTGTACACACCCCTGTTAAAATCCCAGGTTTTCAGGTTTTTGTGATATAAAAAATGATACCACAATAAATCATTTCAAAACTTTAATTTAAAACAAAAAAAAAACATACCATAAGGTAACAGGAATTAGAACTTCATAGGATAAATCCACAGACTGAGTAAAACTTTTCCCACCTTTAATGTGACCTATAACTTGTACAATTCAAATGAAAAAAAAAAAACAAGTCTGTTAGGGGAAAAAATATACAAAATAAATCCAAAAGAAAATCTGTGGGGTGACCTGAAGAGGGCTGTGCACAAGAGATGCCCTCGCAATCTGACAGATTTGGAGTGCTTTTGCAAGGAAAAGTGGGCAAATATTGCCAAGTCAAGATGTGTAATGCTGATAGACTTCTACCCAAGAAGACTGAATGCTGTAATTAAATCAAAAGGTGCTTCAACAAAGTATTAGTTTAAGGGTGTGCACACTTATGCAACCAGCTTATTGTATGTTTTTTTATTTGTTATATTTTTTCCCCTAACAGATTTGTTTGTTTTTCAATTGAATTGTACACATTAAAGGTGGGAAAAGTTTTGAAATAATTTATTGTGGTCTCATCTTTTATATCACAAAAACCTGGCATTTTAAGAGGGATGTGTACACATACATACGTGTATGTATGTCTACATATATATATATATATATATATATATATATATACACACACACACACACACACACACACACACACACACACACACACACACACACACACACACATTGTCATCACCTCATCACTATTACAAATAAGTAAAATTAGGGTATGTGTGTGCCCCTTCTTCCCTCACACATATTCATTCACCTGCTTCTCACTAGCATGAACGTTAACTATGGTAAGGAGAGACAGACAGAGAGAGAGAGAGATTGCTGTTATACTGCCTTCTGGCGTGTTATAGGTAACATTGCAATAAAAGAACAGCTGTACAAAGCATTCCTTTAAAGTTTGGCCATTAATGTACCCCTCCCTAAGACATTGCAAAGACAACAGCAAACAGAATAAACTGAAATATTAAAATGTCTCTGGCCCATCAGTATACAGGAGCAGGTTAAAGGTGTAAACCTATAAACTGCTTTAGCCTGTAGTCTTGGGTGTGATTCTTTCAGTTCCTTCTTTGCCTCTGTGAGTAAATTAATTTAACCAGACAGCTTGCATCTACAGCACGTCTGAAAGAGCAGTCTTGTTTATTGAGTATTATGTTGCTAACAAATGAATAAATACCTATGACATCAGTACAGAGGCTGTATAACTGGCTATTTGGAAAGTACTTCACAGGAACTTGTGCAGATTGCTTATGTTACAGATTACATCGCACAGTAATCCTTGAAAAAAGTACAAGGTCTTACTGCACAGAAAAAATAATGGAGGATTGAACATATTTCTTAGAGGACATAGCTAGCCAGTTGCTTAATGTCAGCAGTGATGGGCTAGATTCAAAAAGAATGACATTGTATTGGGTGGGGCTACTCCAGCGGGAGTTCTCTGCACAATGTACTGAATGATGACGAAGAACAAGCAAGTCAGTAGAAGGAGTCGAGGGAAGGCCATAATGGTAAAAGGAGAAATAGTCATCACTTTCACAACACTTTGCATTGTGCACTTAGCAGTTTCTCAGCTTGTATGTCCATTTGCTAGCCAGACATAATGCAGTACAGTCAGTACTGCTGAGCATCATTTGAATACACACAATCTGCTATGTTGTACAGACATGGATGTCAGGCAGTTAGCATCCTGTGCAAATTATGCAACATGGTGTACAATGGTTAATATTTTTACATCTTATATAATTTTAGTGGCTATTGTGGACATCCTTGTAGTGCACTTACTGTTTACAGTATGCACTATGAATACAGCAGTCCGAGGACACAGATCAGACTTGGGGAAAGAGCTGATCCGTTTTTTTTTGCAATGTACTGCACAGTCATATATTCATTACTGTATTTAATATATGGATATTTTATATGTCCAGATGCAGTCAAGGTTATGATAATGTTAGGTTTGAGGGAACGTAAACTGCCTAACCTAAGTAGGAGGGGGTTGGGGCCATGCCTGGCAGATGATTATCCAGTATGCCCATGCTCTTGGTGGTTATGGTCCTGCTGTAAAGTGTACAGATGTTTTAGCCCAAATGTGTGACCATGCATGTAAAAAGGCACACAGTGTTGCTGTTGCCACTTACACTGTCACCATGAGTGTGGGTCCCTGTCTGTTCTCATTATATTAATGGTTACAGTGAGGATCTCCATGGGAGATGCAGTTGTGGAGTGCATGACCATAGGAACCGGGAATGATTCTGGTACCAGGTATGGATGGCTATATGTATACCTGTGCAAAATATTTGCATATATCATCTGCTTAATTATAATACCTCATTCACATCTTGTTCATCTAATTTAACACAGTGGTATAGTAGACAGTACTAGTGGCACTGCAGAGACTGCAGTTATGCAAGACCAGGGAGGATGTGTTAGGATAACATTTGGCACACTGCCTGATGCTGTGCCAAACTATGTACCTGTCAGCTGGAGAGGCAGTGGAGCAATCACAACACATACACTGCACTACAGGGTTTTCTGTCCTGAAGGATAACGGGAGAGCTTCTGGAAAGAAATATTAGACATATAAGTGGTAGTGGGATTTATAGTAAAGCGAGAAAGGTTTGACTGTGACTAGAGAAAAGGGACAACAGAATGGCAGAAGACATAACAGATGATGAAAAACATGGGAAAAAGTAGAAAACAGGGACATATTTTGGCAGTTATGTAGAACACTGGACCTAGCATAACTGTGACACCAGACAGACAAGGGATGTTGTTATATGAGATCTAGTGTTCTCTGTGATTGCTGGTTCATAGGTTCATAGTTCCTCATATAACATCATCACTTGTCTGTCTGGATGGGATTTTTTGGGGGGTTTAATGTACAAAAAAGCCATTGAGTTTAAGAATATAACATGAATGGTTTTGTGTAGGCATCAAGCAATAGATTTCCTCACAAAACAGACTGTTCTTTCTATGGAGAACATGGAGTTATTTCTTATTACCTTAAGGATTAAATACAAAAACTATTTTTTTTCTTTTCCCACACTTTGTAACCTGTTAGTTTTCTTTGGGCCTCAAACAAAGAATCATAAGGCTTGCTTTTTTTCCTTAAACTGGAATTTTTAAAACTTCTGTAAAATCTTTACAAAAACAATACTGTAGTCAGATACTACAAATGAAAACATGGTCTTTGTGCCTCTATCATTTCAGAAGCCATTAACATTTCCTGGCCCTCAAAGAAAGAAACATTTGCTGTTCATCTGCCAGAACCTAGGACTTTTAAAACTCCAGCAAAAAGTCTTGAAGTAACAATGCACTTGAACAGTACAAATACAAAGACTAGTGTATAGCTTTTCCCACATTCAAACATAATATCCTCAAGGTGTCACAGAAAAGAAAACAAGACTTGCTTTCTGCCCTAAATTAGAGGTTTTATTACAACTTCACCAAAAATGCAAATAAGACTAGGCAACTGTAACAGAACTTCAAATGTGACTTTAATGTTCATTAGACTTCACCCACATTAACTGTATTTGTTCTTACAGTCAATCACTTCAAATTTAAATTTTAGAGCTGTTCCCTCATCACACACACACTAGTTGCACACATCAGTACCTTCAGATGTATCCTTCTTATTCAAACAACTAAAATATAAATGCTTCCATTCTTTTTCACAATCCACCCAGTATCATAATGTAGAGTTACATTTATAACATTTCATTTTTGCACTTATTTCTATTATGTACTCCTCAAATTTCTGATTTATCTCTTTTTTAGGGCATTTGTAGTCATATACCCCAAATCTAAAGAGTAGTAACAAGCTTTTGACTGATCATCTTAACAATGGAATCAGGTAAATCCACCTAGAAATTCTCCTTCTTATCATAAATTTTATATGCAATGTACTAGAGTTGTAACTTTTTAAAAGTGTGTATAGTCTGTCTGACAAAAATCTCATTATACTGTGACTGCTATGTGTTATATTTGATCTGGCCACATCTGAAAATTGTCCTGCAAAATCAGAGCTCTTTTTAAAAAAAAATGAACTGAGTGGGCAGATTCTTAAGTGACTTAGTCTTGTTAAAGGTGCCCTGCTTTTTATGTGTCAGGTAATGTGGTGACCTAAACTAACATACATCCTTATGATGTCATCAAAACTAATTTAATAATAAGTATGTGACAATGACATTCTTCAAAAATGTTTGTTGTGTAACTAAATGAGTAAATATTAATGAGTTTTTTTTAAGAAGGGATTAGTCAAATATACCAGGTTTTGTATATTAGGATGGTAAGTGCTAAAATTGGTGTCTCAAAGCACTGGAAAATACAAGAATGGCTATTTACTTTGGTAGAATACTACAGCAAATAAAAACGATTTTTACAAGTCCAGTGGCATCATATCCATGGAAGGGATCTCAATCTTTTTTTTTTTTTTCAAAATAAGTAGAACACGTTGGTGGGATAGGTTTGTATCACAGAGAATACTGCTTCTATGGAACTATCTTACACTCCACATAAAGCTAAGTACTTACTCTATTAAATATAATTTGGATGAATGGATGGGTAACCACAAATCCATCCCTGGCTTAGCACTCCTGGCCCCCATGAATAAGGGAAACATAAATGTCCCAGCATATCCTTGATTGGCTCATCTCTGAGTTTTTTATGCAAAATAAAAGGGCTAAAAACTACCACTGGAATGTAAATCCAGGCTTCTTAAAATCGTCATAGAGCAACAGCCTAGTAAGTACCTATGAACCTAAGATTATGCTGTGCTGTCAAGGGCACACACTGGTGACTTAAATATGTACAATCTAACTTTTATTTGATCAACTGGAAATGTTCGGTATACTATTCATCTGAGAATTTCTGGGTATATGCTTTCCAAAAACTACACATTACTTTGCACACTGATATTCAAGTTTGGTAAGAATAATTCAGGGAGTAATGACTTAACATACTAGGAAAAAAGACTGAATAACTGTACGAGTTTCAAAACCTACTGCATAAAAAGACATTCACATTCTAAGCATAAAATACTGGAACATAATATTACTATTCTAACTTTTAAAGTGGGGGTTGCAGATATGGGGTTATATATAGCCAACACAGTCATTTTAGCGACACACAATAAACACTAAGCTCTTAAATAAAAATCTGATATCACTAGAAAGTAAGGAGCTCTTGGATAATGACAAATTGAAAGGAAAACTGTATCTTCTCTCCCCTTGTGCTTGAAGTTCACTGGAAACATCCCTAAACATACATACAGCAGGCTCATCCAATAGGCAGTATGAGTCCACTCAGTGCACCCAAAATTTATTTAGGATAAACTGTGTACCACCTCTGCCTCTGTGCTTTAAGTAAGTGTTAGAGGCATTCAGTCTTCTGCGTGTATTTTAGCCTACATAGTGACGAGTGTGAAGACAAGTGCTTTAGTGTCTTAGTTTGAAAGCAATAGCTGTATATTCTGTAAACCCTCCTCCACTGACATCCTTCTGGTCAGCTTTTCTCTACTTCCTAACAGACACTGACATTTGCTCATACTGCTCTTATTCAAAGTATTTCTTTCTCTTATATTTTCTTTACTTCTAAACTTGCTAATCTCATTATTTATATCCTCCTGTCTTTCTTTAGTGTTACTGCATGCCTTCAAGGAAGTCATCCTTGGTCTCCCCTTTCCTGTCTTATTTCTCCTTACCTAAGACAGTTATTAAACCATTTTCAGCTCTGAGCTAGTATTGGTGCACAGTCAGCATTGCCTCAGTGCACTCAACTGTCTCTTAAGTGTGTTTTATTTTGCTATAAAAGTGTCCTTGCAAGCAAATAGATATGTATGTAACAGTAAAGTCTGCAGTTTGAACACCAGTCTGTGGGCTATATTTTTATGTAAATTATAAATATTATGGCAGCTTAAAACAAAGAACTTTGTCCACTATAATAGCACCATTTTTTAGTCCACAGCAGTCCCACTGGTACTTGCTCCTTTAACTGTGCTGAATTTATTGTTTTTAGCAGTCCACTGTATCTGTTCCTTAGGTTTATTTCTCTTCTTGTGTAACCATTTTAAGTTCTGAGACAGTAATTTTCCAGAATAGTACTACTGCATTCTGGACTTTGCATTTTAAAGTCTATAGAAACCTCTTACATTATACAGTTGTTCAAACAGCCAAGTGCAATTGTTTTCTGTTATCACCATTAATCAGGTCAAGGTGATATTGGACTAACTCTCCTACTAAAACTGTGTCCTAGAGCAATAAAAATCAAGACTTTCATCTACTAGCTCAGAAGCATTTTAAACCGCATTGTTCTTTTTACTCATCTCTCTCAGCAAATTTGTGGCTGTTTAAGTAAAGTCACTGTCTTTTTCTCTGTCTCTTTGCCAAGTTTTCAACCTACTTCATTTGCCCTTGCTAATGCTTGACCTCACTCTACTCCCTACCCTACCCCCAATTTCCACCCACCCCCTCTTACTCTACATTTATACTTCCATAGCATCACCCACATATTCCTCAAACAAATACCATCAGTTCCCTCCAGAAGAAAATAATCAGTAGAATTGCCCTCAATAGTAACACCCACTCTTGTTTACCACCCAAGACTCTCTCTCCAACTGTCTTAATCCTTTCCTCCTATAACTGTCAGATTACATCTCTACAACCTCCTATAACTGTCAGATTACATCTCTACAACCAAACCAGTACCCTCCTGCCATTTTCTAATCCTAATTTACAAAGATAAAACCCATGCCAGCCTTCATCACCAATTATCAAATCCACCTCCTTCGAATACTTAGGACTTCAACCAGTCCTCACACAGAATATCAACATCTACCCAGCCTTTCCCCATAACACCCTATCTCTACAAATAAACCATATCTGATTTATTTATCTATAAATATCTCAAAACTAAGTATCCAAATTTATGATCAAATACCAAGCAAAGACCAAAATATAACTGGCCACACTCTTCCCACTGTAAAATATCAATTCAAAAAGTTAGTGGGGATAATCACCATGACCCAGGTTCCACTGTTCATAAAACCATCACTTCCAACTCCAAAATAAACCAGTCACCTAATACATCTTAGCAACAAACAGAATCCAAACTCGCCTTACTAAATATGAACCTAAGAAGTATGTGCAATAAAAGCCATGACATACATGCCTACCTTGCCACACACACTCCTGATGTAGTCATAGCTACTGAAACCTGGTTAAAAGAAATAAAAAAATAATGAGATCAACCCCCTGACATAATATACTCAGTCATGACAGACAAAACAAGTGTGCAGGTGGTGTAGCAATAATTTATAAAATTTCCCTAACCCTTACCTTACTTCCACAGGAAATACCCACATTTAACAATGCTGAACTTCTAATAACACTCCTAAAAATCAACAATAAGAAAACTATATGTTTAACAGCAATTTATATACCACCAGGGAATAACACTGATACTGCTGAAAGCATCCTGTACTGGGTATCCCAACAAATTAACAATTAAACTATAATATTTGGAGACTTAACTATAGACTGGCAACTCATAAATTATACTACCCCCACAGAAACCATAAACTTGTTCAACTTCAGACAATAACCACACCTACTAGAATCAACAAAACTTCAGGGAGACACTCAGACTTCTTACAAAACAAATCAGACAAACTGGCAAAAGCAGGCTGCTTCTCAGATAGCATAAGTGACTACATACCAACATATGCAATCAGAACTCGCCAAAACCTAAACATATTATCTATAATCAAATATGAAATTCAATCAATTTCAGCAAAGATATTTTCAATGAAACAAACAATATAACTGGAATGTACTTAGAATAATGCCACTAGATAATGCTGTAGAACACTTTAATAACATATTCTTAGAGACCTTAAATAATCCAGCACCAGTACATAATAAAAGAGTAAAGTCCAACCCCACACCATGGCTGACAAAAGAAACAAAAAAAATCATGACAAAAAGGGACAAAGCCTGGAAAACTTGGTATAAAAATAGAACTCTAAATACCTTCCAGCAATTTAGACATCTTAGAAACCTTACAAAACTCCATATCAAACAGGATAAGTACAAATACTATACCAGCCTACAAGACAAACATTAAATCAACCCAAAACTTTTTTGGTCATCACTAAATAAATTACTCCACCCTGGCAAGCATACCACTCCCTCAACAAAACCAGACAATACAACAGACTCTATCCCCACACAGTTTAAATTCTACTTTATCCAATCAGTATTTTTTCTCTTAGATACTAATACATCTGTGCCCCCACCCTGTCCAATCAAAAGCACCCACAGCTATTCAATATTAGTTCAGTACTTACCTCGCTTATAAGGAAGTTGCTCCCTAAACTAAAAGTTACTTCCATAGGTGTAGATGAACTACCAAAAGACTACATAGCTAATCAATAACAATAAATGTAGTATCAGAATTAGTAAAGTCCCAGTGTCCAAAATTGATCCAAACAAGAAAAACAAACAACACTGGAGCAAACACAGCATTAAAATCCACAAGTTTTTAATAAAAATAGAAGGTTAGCACTTTCATGCCCATATACTAGGCACTTCTTCAGACAAAATACAAACAAACACACCAGATATACATAATGCAATCAATTATTCAATGAAGCAATTTACATTCCCTATGCAAAGGTTTTAAGGGAACATACCCATTTAACCCAGGGTATTTATGTGTCATTTGTGTTTCTTACCTAAAAATAGCCACAGAAGTCATAGCCTTCCCTGTGCCCACACTAATTAATAGGCCCATAGCAGAAAGATAAGTCCCATCACTGTGGAAAAAATTCTACATCATACCACTGCACAAAGGTGGCACATTTACAGAGTTTAATAACTACAAACTAATAGTAATTCTCTCCTCCCTCTCCAGAATATTAGAGAAATGCATCTGTATGCAGCTGATACAATACCTAACCTCAAATAACCTGCTCTCAGAAACACAACATGGCTTTAGGCCGCAGCAAAGCATCACTACTGGTCTACTACATTGTACCACTATAATAAACCAACAAAGAAACAATGGTCTGCTTGAGTCCACCATGTTCTTAGACTTGTCAAAGGCATTTGATACTGTCTGACACCAGCAACTGTTCATTTGACCCTCTTCAACTGGACTTTCACAATACTCCTTGTTGTGGTTTCTTAGTTACCTATCTGGAAGGCAACAAGCTGTTAAATGGCAACAAACCTGCTCATCCTTTCAACCAGATACTGCAGATGTCCCTCAGTGCTCTACCCTGGGTTCTCTCCTATTTAATATATTTATTAATGACCTCTACACCTCCATTCACCATGCTAGTTTAGTTCAGTATGCAGACAACTCACCATTAATATGTGTGGCCTCAACAATAAATAAGCTCCAAGACATTACCCAAAAATCTTTCCCCTCTGTAGAAACCGTGCTCAAAGAATCAAACCCCCTACTCAACCCCAAGAAAACTAAGTTAATGTTTTTTACCTCCAAAAGTTAAAAGTTGCCAAAGTCAAAAGCAATTTTTTACCATAAAGTCAGCAAATCATGCTATCATTGAAACTGTAACTGACAGTAAACTTCTAGGTGTTATAATAGATGACAATTTCAAATATGACCAGCATATACAGCACACCATTAAATCTACTCATCAGAAACTAGGTTCCCTTTATAGAATCAATGGATTTCTTACAGACAATGCAAGAAAAAATCTAGCCACCACCTTCTTATTGCCAGCTCTCTAATATTCTGCTCCTATCCTAACAAACTTAAAAGATACTTAAAGAAAGAAACTTGCCTCCTGCTACAATAAAATAGCTAAATTTGCCACCAATCTCCCTCATAAAACCCACCATTGTCATAGCTTAAACAGATAAACTGGCTTGAACTACACAACTACTTAATGAATTCACAACTAACTACAGCACACAAACTCATTCATCATCCAGAAAAAAGCCTTGCACTACATAACTTATTACTGACCTACTAGCCAGCAAAGGACCTCGACTCTAGTAACAAATTCTTATTACTTACAAATAAGTCAAATAATGTTGCAGGAGACTCGCTCTACATCTAATACATTGCTAAACTCTGGAACAATATCCCCACAAAGAAAACTGTCCAACAAACTCAATATTTTTAAACCACGGCTTAAACAACATCGTAACCAATCTTGGTCCTACACATGCTCATCTCAAGGATGAGACTTTATGTTCGCAGTATGATACTCTTCAAATACTTTCCTTAAACAGAATACTCTCAACATCTCACTGAAATGGCAAAACAATGTTTATACTTAACTGCTGCCTATGCAATCCACTAAATTGCATGTGGGGTTTCTCTTCAGCAATATCCTCCTCTGTAAAATCTTAGAATGTATAAATGTAACTGTGTATAAATAAAAATGTAACTTCTCCATGTTTAACTGGAACTTAAAATAATTCAATGTAAGGAAATGGAACTTTTCTCCATGGACCTCCACTGAAACTGGTAATACCCAGTTGGACTTTCCTGGTAAACAATGACAAATCAATAAATAATTTTCAAAAATATTAGTTAAATTATTTCACACTGGTCAAAGACACTGTTAAATGTTGTGAAAGAGATCCTCGAAATACAGATTACTATTGGGTATCAAATCATAATCAAGTTGCTATGTGTTTGAGAGATGGATGGTCAGAAATTCACTTTGAGAACAAACTGGAGTGAAAAGAAGTGAAGCAAAGCTCAAGAGGTGACTCATGATATTCATTTTGAGAACACATAAAAACAGAGATGATCAGAGAGACCTCCTACTACCAGTTACGGGAAAATAAGTTTAGCAGTATGAAATGTTTTGCAGTTTTGAAAGTCATAAACCACTTAGCACTGCCACACACACGCAGCATGCAAAAACAGTGTTCCTTCAAGGAATGAATTGCTTTTAAAGCTGTTAGTTCGCTGTGCCACACTTTTTGTCTGAAAGTGTGGGAAACTGAAGTATCTATAAACTTTTAAAGCTGTTCTAACTTCTTGACAATGTTCTGTGGTGGCCAGCACTGACTGTTGTTAGGCTCTAGTACAGGATTAGAGCATAGAAGTGCTTAGAGATGCTTAACAAAATCTTGTTATGGATCCTTCTGATGTCAGATGATGCTTAACAGGCCTGTATTTTTCAGAATTTTGGCATATAATTATGGTGTTCTGCAGTACATAGGGGATTATGATCAGGTCTCTGACTGTAACCTACTCATTATTGACCTCAAGAGCAGGGGGCAGTGAAGCTTGAAAGATGAAACTAGACCTCCATGTAAAGAATATGTAATAAGAATTATGATCAGAAAGATGCAATCATAATTTTTTTTTTAAAGTACTTGGAGCTTTCTTTACCTATTCCATTTACAACCAAGTATGCCAGAAAAAAAACTGTAACAGCATGAAGTGTTTTATGGCTTTGAAAGTTGTAAAACACTGAGCACTGATACATGTACAGTGGGAAGAAGTGAACCAATGGTTTTCAATAGCTATCAGACACTTCACTCTAATAAATTTAAAGTGTTGCAGAGTGAAGTATCTTATCAGCTTTTTAAAGCTGTTCCATTTTCTAGTGCTGTTTTGTGGTGGCTAGTACTGGATGTTGTTATGTTCTGGTTTAAGACTAAGGCTTAGCAGCATTTAAAAGTACTTAACAGAAGCTTATTATGCTTCTTTCTGATGTCAGGAAAATGCTTAACAAACCTGTCTTTTTCTTGATTTTGGAGCATAATTGCGGTGCTCCATGCACTACATACTTACTGTGTTTACCTTTTATTTGGGAAAGTTCAAACTTCTGGTGTTTTGGCTAAAATGTCTCATAGGAAGTTCAAAACAATGAAATAACATTTTATTACATAAACATATCAGTTAAAATTTCAGTCATGTGACCTGCATCTATTATATATTTAATGAAGTATTGCAACAAGGGAAATTAAAACAATATTCGTACAGTACAAGACTGATATAAAAATAATAAAACACTACCACTTGTAATAATACCTTCAATGACAAAATCAGCTTCATGATATTTGGCACCATTGTGTTATATTTAACTATACAAAGCTTCCAATTTTACCATATACCATAGATATAGCATCTTTAAATATGCAGATGGCAAGGAATTCTGGTCAGTAAATGAAAAGAAACATTGTATGAACAATTTTGCAGCTTGTAGCATAAAGCCACTTCTAATACAAGCTGTCCTTGTACTTTACATTATCTTTAAAATAATATATACAGTTTTAAATAAAAATATAAGAAAACCTTAGGGGCAATGCAGTAATCATGCACCACTCAAAAAGTGGGAATATCATCATACCTTAAAGTGGGACAGGGATGTTTCATGTTATTCCAGGTTATTCATGTTACTCCATACTGGCTTGAATAGTTTGTTCTGGTAGGACCACCAGTGAACATATATTAGTGTTGTAATATAGAATGCTTATAACTTGACAGTACACTGTCAAGCTGTGTCACGTAACACAAATATCTTTGTTGTGAAATATATCGGGGCCACTTGGTCTAAAAAGTCATTAGCATTTTTATGACTGTGGAACTTTCAAATTGTTTTTTCTTTGACTTCATTTCAAACAGAGGTAGGAACTGAGAAACAATTAGTGCACTGCATTACACAAAATAGCATGGTGAATGGTGACATGCAGGATGTGACCAGTTCAGAGATGCATATTGCTACCTGGAAGAAAAGTACAGTTAGCATCATATGCAAATGAATGTATAATAACATGCAAATAAGCACCATTAGGAAATTAAACCAGTGCTGCGATAAAATTAGGCATTACCTGTTCCATTGAGGCTGATCGCATAACTGTTGTACCTGTAAAGGCAGACTGATAATCATGTACAACTGATGATATGGGACAATCTCACATCCCAGTGTTTCACCAGCATTACAGGAAACAGATTCGACACAGAATGAAGACAGCTGTATTTGTCTACTGCTGCTGTGCCTGCATCCCAGACATGCCTGTAGGAGAGATAATGGGGTGTCCCAAAGGACACATTTGCAGCTTGAATCATGTAGCTCATGTCCTCCCCCCCCAACTCAACCCCCCCCTCTGTATGTCAGTTGAATGCCTATAGCTGAGGGTGTACAGTCCAACACATCCCTCTGTGTCTGTGTAGCCAACCAATAAGATTACTTCAGCGATCCCTTATAATTCAGAATTCCATCTGGTGGGCTGCTGATGGATGGACCTGTGCTCTTCCTGCTCACATTCCCCTTTACAGTTTCCCTAAATTGTCAGTCCCACTATCTGCAGGTTGCTGTTGAGCAACTCTCCTCAAATAAGGTAAGTATAAGCATTCTGCATGCACTCCTGATTGTGGCCTGTATACCCTTACCACCATACCACTCAACCTCTTAGCACAAGAAATCTGGACAAAGCTTAAAATAATGGGGGGACAAAGGCCCAAAAGTATGGACAGATTTTAAATACTGCTCCTACAAACATAGAAAGTTGCTGGAATAACAGGATTTGCATTAGTATGCATTTTCTGAAGGAGATTAAGTCTGAAACTCAAATGTATATTATTATATAGTGACTTCAATCCCCTGTGATTTGCCGGAAAACCACAAATTTTGTGAAGAACAGAACAAAAATATCAGGCAAAAATCTGGGCATTCTGGCAAAATCTGGACAGTTGATAACTATGCATAGCATAGGTGCTGTAGAACATTTGTCACTGTGTAGAACATTCAGACTCTGCTGAAACTCTGGTTACGGTACTATAGAGAGATCACGATTAAGATGAGCGTTGTAATGGTGATCATGGCATTTATTGCTCCATTAGAGCACTCAATTAAGTAATTTTGGTGAACTGTTTTTAATGTTCCATGTTGTGCATTGTGATATTATTAGCTCTGTATTGCATTAAAGAACCTATGCCTGCCCATGTATATGGATGGTAGGCTGTGATACATTCTGCAAATGCATGAGCATCTCCACTAAAACCACATGTCGACATCTGTAAACATGTCACAGCCTTTAAGGGTATGATGGCACATCAGTACCATGATTTGTATGGCAGAGAAGCACTACCATGTGTTTTGGGCACACATCTGTCCCACCCACCCATGCCTACCTTGGTCACAGTACTGTACAGTGGCATTGTAGGTAGGTTCATAGGTTCATAGGTAGGTACTAGGCTATTGGCCCTAGGGCCTATATAAGCCTAGCCAAACAGTACCCTGGCTTTTGCCACCCAAAAAAATTATTTATCTGTGCCCCTGTCAAGCAGAGCCACAGAAGTGATCCCCAGGTGAATTTCCTATCTCCCATCAAGATTTTTCTTGAAGAGTGTTAATGAGGAGCTTTGTTTGATATAGATAG
Organism: Protopterus annectens; assembly: GCF_019279795.1. Lineage (NCBI taxonomy): Eukaryota > Metazoa > Chordata > Ceratodontiformes > Protopteridae > Protopterus > Protopterus annectens. The sequence continues at coordinate 944,301,337 of NC_056728.1, forward strand.
GTAGTTTGCTCCAGAGTATGGGAAGTCTCTGAGACAGGAATCTATCCCTCCAGCATGTTCTGTTTATTGTGGTGACAAGGTTTAGGTCCCTAGAGTGTGTAGCTCGGAAGGACTGGGATTTCTTTACGTGGAGCATGTCCAACAGCTCTGGGTTTGACATAGCTTTGTATGTTAGGCAGAGATCACCTCTGAGTAGGCGATATGCAACAGAGTAAAGCTGGAGTTTTTTGTGACGGTCTGCGTAGGGCATCTGTTTGAGGCTGGTAATCCTCTTTGTGAGGTATTTCTGTGGCCTTTCCAGTTGTTGTAGATGTCTTGTGAGGTACATACTAAAAGGGGCATTGTACTCTGTAATGGGTCTAATGAGTGATGAGTAGAGGGGAACAATGACCTCTTTTTTCCTGGATGAGAAACCTTTTGTGATGAGGTGTGCCACATAGAAGGATTTCCTGACTACTGTGGTGATGTGATTATCAAAGGAGAGACTACTGTCCACCTGTGTCCCAAGGTCTGTTATCACACTTTTGGTGTTAAGTAGACTACCGGCTATATGGTAGTTCATGGGTACAGAGTTTTGACCAAAAGGGATGACAATGCACTTTTTGGCATTGAGCTTGAGGCCATGGCTTTGACACCAGGCATCTGTCTCAGCGAGGCCCTTTTGTAGGATGTCCACATTGCTAGGAGATTTGATTATGGCTCCTAGTTTGCAGTCATCTGTGAACTTTGTTAGCCAAAGACCTTCTGTGTTAGCCTGTACTTCAGAGAAGTAGATACCAAACAGGAAAGGACCTAGGACTGAACCCTGTGGTACTCCACTTGTCACTGGTCTGAAGTTGGATTTAGAGTCTGCTACTTTCACAATGTGTGTTTGGTCAGTGAGCCAGTTGGCAACCCATCTTGTGACATAGGGATTTATACCTAGTTTAGTGAGTTTGTCTATAATTCCAGAGTGGGGGATGGTGTTGAAAGCCTTGACGAGATCTAGATAGGCTGTGTGTACCACCTTACCCTCATCTACAGCTTTGGTGACCGTTTCAAAGAAGTCTATCAGTTTAGGAGATATGATCTGCCTTTTACAAACCTGAACTGGGTAGGGTCCAGAGTTTGGAGATTACCAATGTCATTGTTTATAAGTTCCATGATAATACGCTCCATAGCCTTGCAGACCAGGCTCATCAGGCTAATGGGGAGGTAGTTCTGGGGTCCATGGTGGCTCCCCCTTTGTGGAGCGGGATAACTGTTGCTGTGCTCCATTCAGTGGGCACAAATCCTGAGGTGAGGCTATGATTGAACATGGTACTTAGGTGGGGTGCCAGTTCATTCTGTAGTTCATGTAGAATGCAGCTTGGAATGTTGCAGATCCCATGGATGCTGTGTTCTTGGCTTTGGAGAGTGTGTTTTTTACCTGTACAGCCGTGATTACAGGTACTTTGCATTCTTCCGGTATAGAGATGGGCCCTTTAGGGGATGAGAGAGGGGTAAAGTTATCACTTAACCTATCTGCCAGGATGTTGGCAATATCAGTTGGTTCTGTATATTTAGTGCCATTGTGCTGTAACTCAGAGCAGATCTGAGTGTTGCCATTGAGATTCTTGACATAGCTATAGAATGCTTGTGGTTGTCTTTAGAATCAGTGGAGATTTTGTTTTCGTAACTAGCTTTGGAGGATTTTATGAGGGATCTCAGCTTCTTACTGAGGCTGACCACAGAGTTCTTCCAATCATGGGATTTTACTCTTTTTTGCAACAGTTTCTTCCTTCTGTTGTAGAGTTTGTTTATAGCAGGGGACCACCAGATTGACTTCCTTTTTTTGGAGGATAGCATCTTGGTTCTGTTAGGGATTGCATGATCCATGCACTCGTGTAAGTGCTTATAAAGTGCAATTGTATAGGATTCAGCAGTCATATCTCTATTGTCTGTCAGCATGGGTGTCGTGAAGTTTGCCACCTCTGTCTTAAGAAGCGTGAAGTTGGCTTTGGAGAAATTTTTTATGGTGGTTTCCCTAATGGGGGTGAGGCTGGGATGTGGATGTCTAGGGTGATTTGCTTGTGGTCAGAATTGACCAACGAGGAATTGATCTCTGGTGTGGAACACTGGTTGCCCATGTTGGTAATGATCAGGTCTAGGATATTGTTGCCCCTGGTGGGGGTGTGGATAAGTTGATCCAAGGCATTGGAATTTTATGAATTCCAGAAAATGTTGAGCACAAGAGTTGGTACATGAGTAGTTTTCCCAGTTAATGGTGGGGTAGTTGAAATTGACCATTATTAGGGTGTTAGATTGTACCCTAATATTTTCCAGTGTATCAAGAAATGAGGAGTGGGAATCCTGGGGCATGGTGGGGGATCTTTAGCAAGCTACAATTTGCATTGCAGTCTTGCCCAGAGTTAGTTGCACTTGGATAATCTCAGATGCATTATGCTGAGCAACTAGCCTGGAGGTGTGGGTATCCTTAATGAATATGGACATGCCTCCACCTTTAGTGCTTCGGTCCAAGTTAGGTGGCCAAAAGGTGTGGTATGAATTATAGCCTGGTAATGCAGGGGTGCTCTCTGGAGCCTTGAACCAGGTCTCTGTCACTGCACAGATGTCGATGTTCTCCATTTTAAGAAGTCCCTCGAGTGAGTGCATTTTGAGGTTTAGACTTCTAGCATTGAGTAGCATTACCCTCAGATTTTGCTTGCTTGTACCTGTTATGGTGGTGAATTTGTCATTTGAATCTTGCCTAAAAAAGGCACTATAGGGGTGGCAAGAGCTTTAGCCAGTATCTTGAATCCCAAGGGCGAGAGGTGTAGGCCATCTCTGGCAAAGCTTCGTGGTTTGTTGATCATGTCATCCCAGGCAGACAGATACTGGATCCCCTTAGAGTGACACCAGAAGCTTAGACAATTGTTGAAGTCAATCATTTTGTCCTTGTACTGTGGTATCATTCTGGGTGATTCAGGATGCTATTCAGGGCTAGGGTTATACCTGTCTGGGCTAAAAGATCAGAAAGCTCTTCCATGTCTCTTTTCATGTAGTCCAGGGAGATACATCTCAGGTCATTCACACGAGGGAGGTACATCTCAGGTCATTCACACCAACATGGACAATGACAGAGTCATATTTGTACTTGCTGTGGAGTGACCTGAGTGCATGTGTTATGTGGCGGATCCTGGCACCTGACAGGCAGTTGACAGTGACTTTCTCCTTGTTTAGCCTGGTGAGTGGAACATCACTGTGCCTGACTATAGAGTCACCTATGACCAGAGTGTTAGGTACGTTGTTATGCCTTATGGGCTGTGGTTGAGTGGCACACTGAATTTGTGGGCTATGTGTCATTTGGGTTGTGTTGGGGGGGGGGGTGGAGGTTGCTTGTGTTTCTGCTTTGGAGGTCTGCGTTGCTTGGGTAGATTTTTTTTGAGAGCCTCCACGAATATAGGTGTGTGTTTTGTGTTTCTATGTGTGTGTTTTGGTGGTGTAGGTTTTGAGGGACTATGTGATGAGTGTGGTGTGGTGTAAGTGTTTACCTTTTCCTCTTGACTGTCTAGTCCAGTCTTGGGTGAAGAAAGCTTTGCTTCCAGTTTGGTTATATAAGTGCATCTCTCACAGGTTGTAGTGTTGGGTGGTAGGAGGAGGGGGTTGTCTGTGTACATGAGGCAATTGCTGCATTGCCCCAAGATGCCCAGATTCATCAGGTAGACAGGAGAAAACACCGGGAGCTGACCCTTAGACATGCCTGGATAGGTGCTTATTTATTAAGTACTAAAAACTGTTTTCCTCTAGACAAGTGAGGAAAGTTGAGTGCTGTAGTAATTTGTAGCTTATTTAGTGCTTACAATGAGTTCTGAACAAGTGCTGAGATCAAAGAAACAGATTTGAGTGCTGAAACTAGAAAACTGGATAGTTCTAAGAAGAAAATTAAGCTTGGGGGCTCAGAAGCTTACAAACATTCCTGTATACAGCAAATCTGTATCTGGACTAGACAACTTATAGGAAAGGCAGGAAACAAGCTTAGAATTTTTTTTTTTTTTTTTTTTTTTTTTGTAAAGTGGAAAGGGGAAAGGAGGAGCAGAATCTAACTGGGTTGGCCTTCTCAAATGTTCTCCCTGGAATAGGTAGAATGAGGTAATGACACTAGACTGGGAGGAGTGTCCCAGATGAAATTTACAATTGGGGTGGGCAACTACAAAGCCACCAAGTATAAAAACAGGATACCAAAAGGGAGGGAGGGTGAGAAACAAAAATCAGAACAAACAAACCCAACCAGATGCTTAACAATTGTAGAAAATTCTACTTAATACCTCACACACAGTGAGTAAAATAAAAGTGCTATAAATAACTCAGAAATAAGCAAAAAACAGGATACTTAATGTTATATATCTCAGATTCGTTAGCTCAGAGCCCTTCCTCCGACTTCCTCCGATTAGCTCAGTGTGAAATGTACCACATCTTTCTTTTATACTACCTATCAATGCATGTTATTGGTTTCTGTGAAGTGCACTGACATGACCGAGCTACCATTTCTCTCCTAGTATCAAACTCACAAATGGCTATGGCTTCTGTAAAGGCTGATGTTGAAAGGATTCTTATATAGTGCAGCAGGGAGACAGATCATTCTCCACCTGCTGCATTGGTACCAGTGGGACCACCTGCAGGGGGAGCTCGTATGAGGGCTCCTAGTACAAGCTGCATGCTTGGCACTGACTTTCCAGCATGGTAATTGAAGCCATGGCCATCACCTGCTCAGCATAGCAGTACTGGCATCAGTACAATGACATGAGGAGGCATCACCTTGACCTTCTCCACCTGTGGGAAGAAGAGGTGAGACAGAGAGAGAGAGAGAGAGAGAGAGAGAGGCTGAGTGCTACTGTATGTATGACTCCATGATAATTATTTTTACAAAATTAGGCCTTTTTGTATAGCAATCAGCAGTACACGATGGTTCATGGTTACACTCTGCTCATATTTTTTTTCTGCTCTTTGTCTTTTGGCACTTGATGAGGTACAGGAGAACAGTCTAATCTGCCAGAGGATAGATACTTTACTGCCCAGGTGAGGCAGGTAAGGCAGGGACAAACAAGTATGAGAACAATTCAGTATACATACAATTGTTATAGGTTTGTTTACTTTATGAGTCACAAAACTTGTAAATGTGCTACTGTTCTTACTGCCGCCAGGTAATCCTGACAGTACCATCATATTGTAGAATGAACAGACCTTAGATGTAACAATACATTTTAGGGTATAGGGATATGCTGTAGTAATTTTCCTGTTGTTATTGTTCAGGAATCCTAGCTGTATGACCATCATGCAGGAATGGCATACTGCCCTTGTTAGCCTGATATGTTGTACTGTATCACTGACCATGACTGTCCCAGTTACAGCTAGGAGCCTGTGAATGTTGTGCTGTTTTGTAACAATACACCTAGTGTTCTTTTTGCCAGTGACAGTATTACCAGTGGCACTGTGTGTCCCATGTGTATTCCAGTTGGTATTCTACAGGATGTTGTATGTGCTTTGCTGAAACCTTCTGCCATACATCCCAACATTCACTACAGTTTGTATGCTACCTGCTCATGCAGGGTTACCTTCTCAGGGCTGTGTAATTCATTTGTACATTTTGGATACTTCTGCTTAGATATGATGCCCACTGCACTTGTTGATATTCATGGACTCTGCCACTGTCCTGCACATTAGAGATAGGGCACCTCCCATCATATAAAGGTGAAAGTGACAAGGAATACCAGGATCTTGGAAAACTAAGGTTAAGCGTTTTTGTCTTATAAAATAAAAGACTTCATAAGAATAAAATCTCTGTCTAATTACAATCCTAATATACTACTTTCCATTCATGCATAGGTTCATAGGAGGTTACTAGGCTATTGGCCCTAAGGCCTTTATAAGCCTAGGCATGTTATACCCTTGTTTTTTTATTGACCAAGTTGCATGGTCTATATTTGCAGAGCGAGTCTATGAGCAGCACCGACTGCCCTTATCCAATCGGGACATAGGTGTCACCCCCAGAGAAAATTTATGGTCTGCCATCCAGTTGTCCAAGTTAGGCTTAAACAGGGTCATTGAGGAGCTCTGTTTTATATTAATTGGGAGCTTGTTCCAGAGGTGTGTCAATCTCTGGGAGACATACCTGTCTTTCTAGCATGCCCTGTTAATGTCACAGGCTAGGTTAAGATCCCTAGAATGAGTGAATCTTGTCCCATTTGACTTGCAGATGTGCAGCATTTACATTAGGGCAGGGTCTGAGACTGCTCTGTAGGCCAAGCACAAGTTGCCTCTCAGCAGCCTATAAGGTACAGATTACAGTGAGAGGGCCTTCAGTCTGTCTATGTAGGTCATGTTGAAGGCTTTGAATTATTTTGGTGAGAAACCTCTGAGGTCTCTCTAGCTGGCATCTGGTGAGGTACATACAGAAGGGAGCATTGTACTCTATTAGTGGTCTGATGAGGGATGAGTACAGGGAAGTCACAACATCCTTAGCTCTGTATGTGATGTCCTTACTTATGTAATGTGCAACAAAGAAGGCCTTACTTACCATTGTGGACACATCATGATCTAAGTTAAGGTTGCTATCAACCTGTGTTCCCAAATCTCTCACCACAGCGTTTGAGCTAAGGGAGGTGCTGTTAATATTATAATTTGCAGAGACTTTCCCTTTGCCGAAAGGGATAATAATGCATTTTTTTTTCAATTAGTTTGAGTCCGTGGCTTTGGCACCAATCATTTGTCTGTGTAAGCCTTTTTTGTAGTATGTCAGCATCGATGGGAGACTCAATGATTGTACCCAGTTTACAGTCATCGGTGAACTTGGTAATGACATGCCATTTATTTTTGCTTGGACTTCTGAGAAATAGATTCCAAACAATAGGGGGCCAAGGACAGATCCTCGTGGAACACCACTGGTAACTGGTCTGCTGGTAGAGGTGGAATCCCCAATTCTGACTGTATGTGTTTTGTCGGTGAGCCAGATGGCTACCCATCTAGTGACACATGGGTTAATTCCCAGCTGGGTGAGTTTCTCAATGATGCCTGAGTGGGGGATTGTGTCAAAAGCCTTGGCTAAGTCAAGACAGGCTGTATGTACTATTCTGCCTTCATCCAGGACTTTGATGATATTCTCAAAGAAGTCCACCAGGATTAATAAACATGATCTACCCTTAACTAAGCCAAATTGAGTCGGGTCAAGAGTTTGACGGTCACCTATGTCTTTGTTGATAAGGTCTATTATGATCCTCTCCATGGCCTTACAGATATGACTGGTTAGGCTTATGGGTCTATAGTTCCCAGGGTTGGTTGATGGACCCCTTTTGTGCAAGGGAATTACTGTTTCTGTTTTCCACTCTGCTGGGACAAAGACAATACTTAGATTGTGGTTGAAGATAGTGCCAACTGGTTCCACTAGGTCCTGTTTTAGGCCATTTAGTAGGCAGCATGGGATGTTACCTGGTCCCATAGAGGCTGTGTTTTAGCCATGGAGAGTGTGGTTATGACCTGCTCTTTGGAGATGCAAGGTAGAGGACTGGTGACACATATGCTTTGGGGTATGTCTGTTGGGTACAGGGGGCTGAAGTTTTCTCCAAATCTGTTTGCTAGCAGGTTGGTGATGTCCTCAGGGTCAGTATGAGTGGTACCATCCACTACTAGTTCAGCACAAAGCTGGGCCTTCCCTTTTAGATTTCTGATGTAGCTAAAGAATGCCTTGTGATTATCCTTAGCTAGGGATGCTAGTTTAGCTTCATAATTGGCTTTAGAGGACTTTACAAGATATCTAATGTGTTTGTTCAAGCTGTTAAGGGTCTCCTTCCTATGCTGCGTCAGTCCCCTCTTGTTCTTAGACATTAGTTTCTTCCTTTTGTTGTATAACCTATTTATGCTTGAAGTCCACCAGGATGGCTTGTTTTTTTGTGAGAACCTTGTTTTGATCCATTCAGGTACAGCCTAGTCTATACATTTCTATAGGTATTTATACAGGGCATTTGTATACACCTCTGTATAGGAGTCATTGTTGACAGTGGTAGCAGGGGGGTTGAAACTATTTATGCCATCGCTTTGGACGCTATAGTTTGCTTTGGATAAATTTTTCATCCTTTTTACTCTTGTGGGGGGGGGGTCAGGTATGATCATTACTTTGAACGAGACTGATTTATGATGAGACCCTACCAGGGAGGGCAACACACAAGGAGTAGGGCAGAGACCCCCTGTGTTGGTGAGTACTAAATCTAAGACATTGAGTCTCTTGTGGGGGTGCAGACTATCTGTGCCAGGGCATTTGTAGTAACAAAGTCCAGGAACCTAAGGGCGAGCGACTCTCAGTGGTGTTTGGCTATATAGTGAATGACTCAAGTAGGTCCAAGTAGGCAGAGTGGTTCTTGTGGTTCATGGTGGGGGAACTAAAGCTAACAATGATGTGGAAGGAGAATTTACTTGCAGTTAGGTGCACTTGGAGTAACTCTAGGGAGTCATACTGTTTGATCAGTCTTGAAGTGTATTTGTCTTTAATGAAGATGGATATACCTCTGCCTTTGGTTCTTTCATGCTTGTTTTCAGGTCTGAACGTATGGAAGGCATTGTAGCCTTGCATGGCTGGGGTGCTCTCTGCAGCCTTGAACCATCTCTCTGTGACTACACAGACATCAGCATCTTCCAAGGTAAGAAACTGCTTCCAGTGAGTGCAGTTTCCATTTTACACTCCTAGCATTATGCAGCATAACCTTGAGTTTGTCTCTAGTGGATTTTTTATGTCTGGAATTTTGTTGTTATGACATTGTCTAAAAACGGCACTATGGGGGAGGCAAGTACCTTTGCCAGTAACTGGAAGCCAAAAGGCGACAGATGAAGACCATATCTGGCAAGGCAGCATGGTCTGTAGACCATATCTTGGAGGCTAACAGATACTGGATCCCCCTGGATTGACACCAGAAGCTAAGCCAATTGCTGAAGTCAGTCATTTTTGTTTATATTGAGGCATCATCCTGAGTGAAGATAGAATGCTGCTTAGGGCTTTGAAAATACCTGCTTGGGACACACAATCTGAGAGCTCAGTCATGTCTCTCTTGATATAGTCCAATCAGGTATGTCTTAAGTCATTCACTTCAACATGGACTATGACAGAGTCATAACGGTACTTGTTGTTGAGAGACTTAAGTGTGTACATGATCTGATGGATCCTGGCACCTGGCAGGTGTCTGACTGTTATGTTTTCCTTGTCCAGCCTGGTGAGGGGAACATCTGTGTGTCTCATTATGGAGTCTCCTATGACCAAGACATTTGTGTTTGTGGTGTTTTGCCTTAGTGGCTTATTGTCTTAGACACTGTTGTGTGTATTATTATGTGTAGTGGATTCTGTTGGGTTTGCAGTGTGTGTGGAGCAGGTTTGCGCTTGGGATATCTCTGATCTTTAGGTAGGCTTCTAATGAGTATTGATTCCAAATTCATAGTATAGATACATCTCTCACATGTTGTGTTTGTTTGATTTAGGAGTAACTGGTTGTCAGTATACATAAGGCAATTGCTACATTGCCCCAGGATGCCCATGTCAATCAGGCTGGCTGGAGAAATGGTGGGAAACTTTTAGTTATGTACTTACCATAACTTTAGATGTTTGGGATCCATCTCGCCTACATTCAGTACTGATGGGCTCGGAGCCGATCCTCGGCTCCGACTCAGCACGCTATACTATAGAGCGAAGCCTCTTATTGGCTGAGCTATTCTCTATCCCAGGATGCACCACCACTAATCCCCCAGATCTTGTTTGTCCGCATTCATGCACACACACATAACTTGTTTATATAACATTGCCAGATGTTTCAAGATGAAACAATAGAATTCGGACCGTCCGATCTCTTCTGATCTCCAAGGCAGGGGGAAGGAGGGTGGGTTATTGGGGATGTAGGTGAGATGGATCCCAAACATCTAAAGTTATGGTAAGTACATAACTAAAAGATGTTATGTGATCCTATCTTGCCTACATTCAGTACTGATGGGACAGCGTCCCTAGCACCTAAATCCTGGGTGGCTCACTGGAAAACACTCCTGAGCACTGTGGAACCAAATGAAGCTCGCCCCCGAGATGCCACATCCAATTTGTAGTGGGAAATGAAAATGTGCGGGGAAGACCACGTAGCCGCAGCACAAATGTCACTAATGGCAAGCTTAGAATGGAATGCTATTGAAGTAGCCATAGCTCTTGTAGAGTGAGCTTTGACAGAGGTCATAAGCTCTTTATTAGAAGAGGAATAAGCTTGACTAATACAGTCCCTGATCCATTTGGCAATAGTGACCTTTGTGACGGCTTTGCCCAATTTATTATCCGAAAGGACACAAACAATTGATCTGTTTTCCTTGTTTGTTTGGTCCTGTCTAAATAAAAACGCAATTGCCTGTGGACATCCAATGTGTGGAATATGTATTCCGCTTTGTTTGAGTACTTTGGAAAGAAAACTGGAAGTTCTAATGATTGTTGTAGGCAAAAACTGGAACAAACTTTAGGGACAAAGGATGGATTAGGCCTGAGAGATACTCTATCTTTGTGAAAAACCAGGTACGGTGGTTTTACAGATAGAGCTTGAAGCTCTGAAACCCTTCTGGCAGAAGTAATCGCGACCAGAAAAGCAGTTTTCCAAGATAGAAATTTCAAATCACATGTTGCTGCCAGTTCGAAGGGGGAAGAGGTTAAGGCACGTAACACCACATCAAGATCCCATGGAGGAGCAGGATGAGGAAATCGGAGGTCGTAAAAGCGCAGCACCTTTCATGAAGGTCTTACACAATCTGTTGCTCATTAAAGGTGGGTTTATAGATTCATGAAAATTGGAAATAGCTGCCAATTGGACCTTGATGGTAGAGACTGAAGAGCCTTGATTGAATAGGGAAGTTAGAAATTTTAGGACTTCCGATACAGGAATAGTGATGGGATCCAGACCCCGGAGTTGAGCCCAAATAGCAAATCTCTTCCATTTGCTAGTATACAATTTCTTAGTGGCAGACTTGTGGGCCGAAGATAAGATATGTATGACTTCCGGGTCTAAGGTATGATTCCTGACTATAGTCGGAAGAGGAGGAGCCAAGCTGTTATCTTCAAAGTGTGAAGGGACTAGTGGAGTAGTCCCAACTGATGAATTAATAGGTCTGGGATCTGATCCAGGAACCATGGACCGTCCAGTGCATATTTCCGAAGATAGGGGAACCATACCTGATGAGGCCAGTAAGGGGCAACTAAGATCATTTTGCTCCCCAAGTGAGACGCCTTTTGGATCACTCTGGGAAGGAGGGGAACTGAAGGGAAGGCGTATAGCAAGCCGGTGGGCCAAGGATGGGCTAGTGCGTCCATAGGGCTCTCCCCTGGAGCTGGAGTGAGGGAGAAGAACTTTTTGCACTTCGCGTTCAGCGGGGTTGCGAAGAGGTCGCAACAAGGAATTCCCCATTTGCTGAAAATCTGAGTTGCCACTGTATTGTTCAGAGACCACTCGTGAGGAGAGAGGATAGTTCTGCTCAGTCTGTCGGCTATCACATTGGATTTGCCAGGGATATGAGTTGCTATCAGAAAACGTCTGGTCGCCACTGCCCATTCCCATACTCTCATGGCCTCTCTGCAAAGAGGGTAGGATCTGGTTCCTTCCTGCTTGTTCAGGTACCAGACCACTGACATGTTGTCGGAGTGAATGGCAATCATGCCCTGAGGGAGGTAATTGTGGAGGGCTTGTAGAGATAGAAGCACCGCCCTCATTTCCAAAATGTTGATATGAAGAAGACTCTCTTCTGAATGCCATTTGCCTTGGACTGACCTGCCCAGAAAATGCCCCCCCCACCCCATCTGGGAGGCGTCCGTAGTCAACGTGGCCATAGGAGGAGATGGAACAAAGGGTCGACCCTGATCCAGATTGGAGGGCACCAGCCACCAGTGAAGGTCCCGTTTGCAGGTTTCCGTGATCCGTATGAGGTGACTGAGAGGGAGATCCTGAAAGGACCACTGTGTCGAAAGAAGCCACTGGGGAATTTTCATATGCAACCTTGCTAGGGGAACTAGAAGAACAGTGGCCGACATAGATCCCAATAGCTGCAGGACCATTCTGGCTGGAGCTTTGGATCTGAGAAGCAAGGCACAAACTTGAGCCTGTATGGTTTGTATCCTTTCTGTAGGAAGATAGACCCGCATTCGGTTTGAGTCTATCTCTACTCCGATGAATCTTATGCGTTGAGATGGCAGCAACACAGACTTTGGCCAATTGAAGGTGATTCCAAGGGAAGTGCCCAGTGATATTGTGGCTTGTAGGTTCTGCAATAGTAGACGCCTGGAGGTGGCAGTTAGGAGCCAGTCATCCAGATACGGAAACACCTGGAATCCTAGACTCCTCAGGTGAGCAGTCACGACCGCCAAACATTTGGTGAACACCCTGGGGGCTGTGGTGAGACCAAAGGGCAGCGCGTGGTACTGAAAATGACTGTCTCCTAGGCTGAAGCGCAAATGTCTCCTGAATGCCTGATCTACCATGATGTGGTAATAAGCATCCTTGAGATCTATGGAGCACATCCAAACACCTTTCTCCAGCAGTGGGAGAATGGATTGTAAGGTGACCATTCGGAACTTGGACTTTTTGACTGAATGATTTAGAATGCTGAGATCCAAAATGGGCCTCAAGTCCCCGGTCTTTTTTGGCACCAAAAAAAATCTTGAGTAAGTCCCTAACCCGATCTGGTCTGCGGGGACCGGTTGGATGACTCCTTTTTGAAGCAGCTTTGACACTTCTAAGGCTGCAATTTCCCGTTGACTGGGTGGCGGGTCCGGGATTTTCTTGGACGGAGGTGGGGAGTGAGAAAAGGGATGGCGTAACCTCCGGCAATAATTCGAAGCACCCGTCGGTCCTGAGTGATACCTTCCCAGGCTTTTAGGTGCCTCGAAAAATGACCCCCGACTGGCTCCGGAGCTGCACAGTCGGGCAATCCCTCAGGGATTGTGAAAGGCTGAAGAGCCACGAAAGGACTCGCGGTCTCCAGTGTTGCGGGGGCCTCTGCCACCTCTGGGACGGCGTCTTCCAGAAAAATTTCCCCCTCCTCTGCCTCTAGAAGGGGGATCGTCCTGCTGTGAGGGATAAGACTTCTGGGATCTACGGAACCACATTTTCCCTCCTCTTTTAGCCTTGGGATAAGGCCAAAAGGGAGTGGAAAATCATGCCCCTACGGCAGTCAAAGTCTTACCTTCTTGCTTGCAGCGGGTCAATGTGTCCTTTACCTTGGGTCCAAACAAAGAGGACCCATCAAAGGGAGCATCGGTAAAAGAAGACTTGAAGGCTTCTGCAAAATGACACAGGTGGAGCCAGGCTTGCCTCCGTAGAGCAATACCCGTACCCGCCGCTCTACTCGCCCCCTCGGCCGCATATGAAATGAGCCTCATGGACGAGTTTGATATCGATGACAGTGTAGCCAACTGAGAGCCAACCGTCTGGGCCAGCTGCTCAGGTAGGTTACCCAAGAGGGTATCTGAAAGCTCCTTGATCAGATCCCACTGAAACCTGGTGAAGTGCGTTAAATAGTTCAGGGACCTTAAGGTAAAGGCTGCTGAACTGAGGGTGTGATTCCCGTACCGATCCATGCTCCTAGACTCCTTATTAGGAGGATGGATGGACGTCGAAGCCTCTGCTACATCTTGTTGGGTAGCAGATGCCACCACCAAGGCATCTACAGCCACACCTTTTGTCAAAAACTCCTTCTCTGGGGGTGCTGATAGGAACTTATTTGGGCGAGCAGGCACCGGTTCCACAGAGTCTGGATGTTCCCACGCCCTTCGACAGATCAAATCTAGGAGCTTGTCGAAGGGCGGAGACACCCAGGAGGCAGAGGGCTGAGCCCTAAAGGCCTTAAGGAACACCGACTCGTCAGCAGAAGGGGGTTTGGAATGCCAGCCGCCTCATTGTTTGAGGGCTTCCAGGATGTCTGCAAAGGAGACATCATCTGAGGATGGCTTAGGGGACCCCTCTGCATCATCAAGATCAGTGTCTGACGTGAGAGACTCATCGGGGGAGTCAACGTGCTTACTCTTGCCAGATCTTTTCCTTGGGGGTTCCTCTGAAGAAGCTTCAGAGGGACCTCCAGGAGGGGGGGAACCCCCAGTGGGGGTGACCTCAGGCCCCGAGGCTCCGCTGTCTAAGGACAGGGGGACTGCCAAAGACCCAGTCTCCGTATGTAGGGAAGGTGCTGGTGAGACCGTGGAGGTAGCCAAAGAAGATTTGGCTAACGCACTCCTCATGGCCCTGAAGGCCGAACCGCCAGAATCCTGGGAAGGTCCAACCCCCGTGGCCACAACAGTAGATGGTACCCCCGCAGCCGACGCACTGAGAGGAAGGCTTGGGACCGAAAACATCAGTCCCGAAGCATCCCCCCCGGGGCCGACAGAGGAGGTCCGTGTACTGAACTCCGACTCGAGAGCCGGGGTTGGAGTAAGGGTCGGGGCTGACCCAAAAACCTCCATCGGCTCCACCAGCACCAGCTCCAATGGTGCCGAGGCTGTTGGAGGAGGAACCAGAACTACAGGGTGGGCCATCGGCTCCGAAGCCGAATGGGCTGGAGCCGAAACTAATTTTTGGAACACAGGAGACTGAAATAGTCTTAGGAGCACCCTGTCGATGTCCGAATCAGACATCTTGGAAGATCTAGATGAAACCGATCGGGTCCGAACCGACTTCTCCATCGGCTTCAAAGGACTAGGGGACCGGCTCCGAATGGACTCAACCAATATCGGTGCTGAGGGAGATCCCAAAACAATTTCCCTTGGTGCCGAGGAGGGCTTCGGCACCGAAGGGGAAGAGTCTGAGCCGGCAACCCTCATCGGCTCCAAAATCAGTGGAGCCGATGAAGGTGACCCACCTCTCAAAGCCCCAGTCATCGGCTCCGAAACCAGAGGAGTCGAGACTGGGGGCATCGAGGCAGACCATTCCGCCCTAGGCTCCGAAGTCCGTGGAGCCGATGGAAAAGTCTGCCTGGATTTCTTAGTAGTCGGTTCCGACGGGCTGGTTGGAGCCGACGCTTTCTTTTTCTTAGTTGGAGAGGATGAGGAAGATAAGGCCTCCTCGAAGGAGGGTTTAATCAGCCCTTTCAGGATTAATTTATTTTTCCTCTCTTGGAGGACCCTAGAGGAAAATGCGTGACACACGCTGCAGGACTCCTGTAGGTGCTTGGCGCCTAAGCAGTATATGCACGAGGAGTGGTCATCAGTTATAGACATTTTATAACTGCACCTCGTGCACTTCTTGAACCCTGAGGGTCTATGTTCTTTAGACATAATGTCTCTGAAACAGTCACTATAACAGTAGTAAAGATCACTGTAGACAGAAAAAAATACAGATTTTAAACAATAAAAGTTTTTTTTTTTTTTTTTTTTTTTAACGATAAATCAAAATTAGTACAATACAATTATCACGAACAGCAAAAAGGAGGGCCAAGAACCCTCTAACTCAAACAGGTACTTGACCTCCTTAAAAAGAAATAGAAACTGCTAATGAATAGGGGAAGGCCCCTCTAACTTAAATGGGAAACCTTTCCCTAAAAAAACACACAAATTTACCACAAAATTATATCCAAAAACACTCGTACAACAACAATAGCTGTTAAAACAGCTTTTTGGGTAAGAATAGAGAGTTTCCTGACAGGAAAACTTTAGAAAAAAACAGCACTTAGCTCAGCCAAGTTTGAGACCACGTCCTAGCTTGTAAGCGGCAAAAGAGATCTGGGGGATTAGTGGTGGTGCATCCTGGGATAGAGAACAGCTCAGCCAATAAGAGGCTTCGCTCTATAGCATAGCGTGCCGAGTCGGAGCCGAGGATCGGCACCGAGCCCATCAGTACTGAATGTAGGCGAGATAGGATCACATAACATCTGTCTGTACATTATGGCAGGTATATACTGTAGGAACTAGTGAGAAGTGGGCTAGATGGACCAGGTTTTGCTGTAAGACTAACAAAAAATGGCTATTCTGTGAAGGGCCAAGGGTAGAAAACTGCATCAGTGCTTCAAATGCACAACTGAGTTGCTTGCAGTACAGGAGTGCAATCTCTGAGCAGCTCTGGTAAACTGAGCACAAACATATGCAAACATGATGCTTAAATATAAGTGAAGTTAAACAATTTTAAACAAAGTAACCAAAAGGAAAGCCCAATACTGAGCCTATTCCAACAATCTCCAATTCAAGTGGGTTCTTAGCTGCACACTTCTGCCACAAGGGTGTAGGAGGGCCTTCTTAATGTAAGATGGCTGGGATTAGTGCTCACATGATACCAAACAGTCTAGAGTCAGCAATGCATGTAGTAATTTCAAACGAATCAAATTCAATACATATTAAACAAATCAATCAGATACATACTTCCCAAAAATACTTAAAATGCAACATTAAGTAATAATCAAAACATATTAAATAAATATTATTCATTCCTAACCTGTTGTGAGTGTGAACCATAAAATAAACTTAATCTCCATATCTAATAAGAATATCATCATATTATTACATTAGTGAAACTGTTTATATTTAAAAAAACAGGGGAAAGGCATGACTTCTAGTTGTTGATGAAGGTGTGCAGGTTGGAGAGACAGCAAACAGAGTCAAATACTTCCTTAGTCCCTCCTGGGACAGGCTTGGATGAAGTAGTCAATCAGAAATGGGTAGATGGATAGTACCGCCTGTAGTATGAGATTAGGCAAAACTGGACATGATCATTTAATGAATACCACTGGGGCAGCTGAGAGCCTAAAAGTCAAGTAGGTGAACGGAAGTGCTGAGATCCTATCAGGTACCTTAGGAATTTCCTGCAGCCTTGGAATACAGGAAATATGGATGTAAGTGTCCCTCATATCCACAGTAGCCATTATGGCTTTTGGAATCAGTGAAGCTACCATAGACTGGAAAGACTGCATCTTGAATTTCTTTACTCCCTTAGAAATTTAATTAGTACCAAAAGTCTTGTGTGGGTCTCCAACAGACATATTTTCTTCAAACAGGAAACAGAACCTTGTTACTTCTTTCCCTGGTGAGATCCTTTTACTGATGTAGAAGCAATCAGATAATCCAGTACTGGGCCTGATATTGATTGCTGATATTGGGGTTCTCAGGCATTTCCATGAAGGGCTGGATATTCCTGTGTACTGACATAATTTTCTCCCATGTGTTATGATCAGAGCAAACCAGTGACGTCTATAAAAGCCAGACTTCCTCCTATTAAGTTTGGATGAGGGGAGATGAGATAATCTGCTAGACAGCTAGTACCAAGAAAGTTGGCATTATTGTGGAATGTTTTGAGAGGAAGTGGAGCTATTGCTCCAGTCCTGCTGCCTTGTCCAGTCCCACCCCTCTCCAAATGGCTTTCTCAAAACTTGTTATTTTGCCTGAATTATGTGTGTCTAATTTGCTTCCTATAAAATGACCACTGTGTTTTTTTTTTTTTTGGAGGGGGTAGTTTGTACTGTACTTTGAGGTGGGGGTGGGGTGAAACAGATGCTTTACTATTTTGATCTTTCCAATATTTTTAAGTATTTTAAATATTTCATGAGATGGTAGGCTGAAAAAATATTTTTCAAAGGAGGCATTTAGAATAGCGATAGCGTATTATCAGGTAAAGGCAGGATCCTGAACCATGCATTCCTGTACTTAAGTCAGCTGCCCTGGAAACTGTATCTGAGGCATCATAGCTACACTTTAAAACATGTTTGCATACTTTAATTGAAGCATGAAAGAGGTCATCAAATCTCATTCTTAAGAATACACCCTGATTAGATTCCACCATTTCCTCCATTTGCTTCACTAAGTTCCCCCAACACTGAAACATGCAAGCTTGGCATTTAATTACCCTTCTACCCTGCGTAGCAGAAGTATACATCTTCTTCCCCAAATTATCCAGTAACTTCCTCTGTTTGTTTCTAGGTAGGGTATTTTGGTCTATATTAGAACACTGAACATTCAAAATGTCGAGTGTTCTAATATCGAACCCTACCAATCAAAAATACTAAATATCAAACATTCAGAACAGCAAATTCTTTCCTAGGGAAATAATTCGCTGTTACAAAACACATACACACAACACAAGCACACCAATCAAACAGCAATCCACACACATACACCTAAACTCTTACACCTAACCCTACACTAAACTATACATACACCACTAACTATCCACTTACCTTAACCCAAACCCTAACCCTAAGGTCCGTCACTATCGTACACTCACCTCACCAGCGCCCTAACCCTAACTCACCTAACCCACCCTAACCCTCATGTCCACACAATCGCACACATACCTAATCCGCACTCAATCGCACACTTACCTGAACCCGACCCATAACTTTCCGCTAGAGCACTGAAAATACCAAAGCAGCAGAAATGGACAACTGAATTCTTTCTCAATGATATTCTTCGATATTTTCAGCCGATATTAGAACACTCGACATTTTAAATGTTCTGTGTTCTAATATAGACCCGGGTATTTTTGCTAGGTGCCAGCCAGGGGCTTCTCATATCATCAAGGAAAATAACCACTGGATCTGAAACTGTTTTTGTATAGGTATGGTATTTTACTCTTTTTCATATTGAAAAACTATCTTCTTGGAGTCTGAAAAGTGTCTTCAAATTACTTTAAGATGGGGTGGTAGCAGTAACCTGAGGTTCATTAATGCCTAATGGCTGTATGTACCTCTTCTGGGAGTAGAAATATCTTCAACCTTCTTTAAACTTTCTTGTCATGGGGTTTAGTGTCTCATTAATGAAGACATCATCCTGAAGGTACCCTAGTGGCATGGGTTCCCCCCATCTTTGTCATATCCAAGAGGAGAATACATTTGGGATGAAAAGAATAACTCATGGTCTTCTTCTTCTTCTTTACTATTGTCCAGTTTGGAAAAGGATCATTTAAAGGAACCATTTTCCTCTTGGTTGGAGCAGAGGTACTTGAAACACTAGGCCAGCTGGCCAGAAGTAGGGAGGGCATTAACTATTTGGTAAGCAGCTAAATATTCTCCTGCAAATTTTCTGTATTCAAAAGGGCCAGGGCAAGCATCAGGGAGACTGACCTTCTGAGTCCAGATGCCCAATACAAAAGAAGAAAAGCCCTCTAAGTTTAAAAGCCAGGAAGTCTGGCTAAAATCATAGATAATTATGGGTTGCCCAGAAACAAAAGGCTACCGTACTTAAAAGGCAGAAATATTTGGGGATCATGAGTCTGTGCTGAGCTAGGCATTATAATTACAGATCCTATTCTTCCCTCCTGTGTTAACACTTTGCATCAGTTGTGTAGATAAGAGTGTAAAGTGTGTGTGCTATATCTTTAAAAGCATGTGAGGCTGCATGTGCACATATAAATTCCAGACACGTGCAATCCCTAGTGCCATTTTGTAGAAGCAGCCAGAGAATGCACATGCATGATCGCAGTTCTTAGTTTGTATACAACTTACTTAAATTATAGTCAGTAAACCTTTATAGTGATGTGTTTGTACACAATAAAGCTGCTTGAACAGAACCCATGAAGACTCGTTTATTTGTGTCCTAACAAGAAAGCAACAGTGTCAGAACTAGGATGGAAGAGAGAATATTCAGAGCCATGAGGTGTAAAGACAACAGTGAAGGTAAAACTGAGAGAAAAGTGCACAAATGTAGCCAGAAAGAATCAAAGGTAATGAGAAATAACACAAACTATTTGTTCAATACAAAAGACAATAAAGAGGCATTACAAGGGGACAACATGCATTATCTAGCAAGCGGAAAGTATGAAAAGTTTGTTAACTAAAGAAAATGTTTAAGATAAAAGTATTCAATGAAACAATTAACTGTAAAGCAAAATAAGCATGTTTAAAGTAGAACGAGTGTGCTCAAGGCAAAGTTGGGCATGTTTAGAGTAAAACAAGCACAAGAAAAGTGTACTGGGCATAAAAAAGGCTTAAATGAGAAAACTGTATACAATAATAAGAAAAAAGGGCACATTAAGCAAAAATAAAGCAAGGTGACTGTATGTGTTTTGGCAAAGAGCTGTGTTTGGGCATAACTATGGCTTCGTATTGTATGAAGGGTGTAACTAAATTTATTTTGAACTATCTCAGAGTGTGTAAAAATGCTTACAGTGTGTGCTTATTACTCTGTATGCATTTGAAGCATTCATTGTGTGCAAAGTGCCACTATTTCATGCAATACAGTCAAAGTATAGCTATTTTGAGAAAACGTTTCTTGTGCTGGGTGTGTCTATTCGCAAAGTGCCACCATTACAGAGTACTTCTTGTACTATAAATAGTTGCCTAGCAAGGTACCACCATTTTGGGGACATTTCAGTGTGCTGCATGCAGTTATTCGCTAAGTACAATTACTTCGAAAGTTATTGAGTTTTGGGAAACAGATGTTAGAGTTATTCACATTGTACAGTTGCTTGACATGTTTCTTACACTGATAAGAGGTATTTTCTTGCAAAAAAGACAACATTACAAGAGTATTACAGTGCTCGTGAGTTATTCAGTCGCATCATAAAGTTATCGAATGTTTCTTAAAATGATGATAAATGACTTTAGCATTTTCGCCCATACCACAACTTTAGAAAAGTACCAAAACGCCCGAGAAGTTTATTTTGCAAAGTCCAGTTATTCGAAAATACGAGTTTGTTTATTCACATAATTCTGAAAAGCCCAACAAAGGAATACGTTCAGAGTACAAAGACATTGGACAATTACTGGCAGTAGTTCTGGCATATGTGCATGTGTATATGTTTATGCTTATATGCAAAACCCTTCGCTGGTATGTGTTAACATGGCAGACAGATTTCAAAAACCCCTACCACTTGTGTTTGATCAGAATATTGCAGAAAACTGGAGAATATCTGAGCAAGAGTTCAATATTTTTATACAAGCAGCTGATACAGATAGAGATGCAAGCACAAGGGCATTCATTTTGCTAAACCTAGCAGGGTCAGAGGCCATAGAAAGAGAGCGTTCATTTGTGTATGCACCAGCAGTGTATAAAGGAGAAGGTGGAGACCACCATATTATTGTACAAGCTGAATCAAGGGAAGATATTGAGTGTTTGAAGTGCAAGTTCAGAGAAATGTGTAACCCCCAGATGAATATTACATTAGAGAGGCATTTGTTTTACACAAGAGATCAGAAAACAGGTAAACATTTGCAGCTTATATAACTGACTTGAGAAACAGAGCTAAAACATGTCGGTTTGGTGATTTAAAAGATGAGTTGATAAAGAACATACTTGTATGTGGTATTAACAGTGCTGCTGTGAGAAAGATTTTGCTTTGTGATAGTGATTTAACATTGAGCAAAGCCATAGAGATTTGTCAAATCCATGAGGTGACAGAGAAACACACAAGTATGCTTGTGAATGACAAGAGCATGGTTTCAGTTGGTTCCAGAGCACATGTAGATAGTATGCAACACATGGCAAATAAGAGCAGACCTAAGCACATGGCAGCTACAGGGTTTCCACAGAAGACATGAGGTCTTCTAGAAAGTTCCAAGAAAGGTGCAAGCTCCAGTGCCAGCTCGGTGCAGTATAAACATGAATCAGCAAAACCCAAACCTAGCTTTATTCTCAATTGTTGCAATTGTGGTGCAAACCAGGCATCTAAAAGAGAGAAGTGCTTAGCATTTGGTCAGCAATGTCACAAGTGTAAAAAATTGAACCATTTTCAAAAGTTTTGCAAATCAAGTAAGCCTCACTCGGTTGTAAAGAAAGGTTGCACAAAAAAGCAAGTTGATCAAGTAGAGCTGAAATAGTCAGCTTTCTGTGTAGATGGTGTATCAGTGCTTGGTGAAAGAGTTGATGCAGTGAACTTATTAACAAGGAGTGAAGTGTTTTGTACTGCCCGGATTAATGGAAAATCCACAGAGCTCAAAGTAGACATTGGTTCAAAGTGTAATTTTATATCAGCAGACATTTGCTAGAGTAAGAACTAACTTGATCAAGTAGAGCCGAAATAGTCAGCTTTCTGTGTAGATGGTGTATCAGTGCTTGGTGAAAGAGTTGATGCAGTGAACTTATTAACAAGGAGTGAAGTGTTTTGTACTGCCCGGATTAATGGAAAATCCACAGAGCTCAAAGTAGACATTGGTTCAAAGTGTAATTTTATATCAGCAGACATTTGCTAGAGTAAGAACTAACGAAAAACTCAATATAACCATTAGTGCGAGCATTTGCAGCTGGTGACTTCAAATCAAAGGGGGTCTGCAGGATACAGCTGAATGGGCGTGGTCAGCTAGAAAGGGGTGTGGCCAACTAGAAAGGGTTGAAGCTGAGTTACAGAAATACTTATTAACTTGCTAGTTATTTTACATTCATCTTAAAATACAGACAAAAAAGTATTACGATTTTGCAAAGATATAATTACAACAGTAAACAGCGGGCCAATTTACTTCACACCCAGCCCCAATTCCCAGTGCCTACCCCACCCACAGTATCTGATTTGATCTGGTGAGGTTAAAAACAAAAACAACAAAAAAAAAGGCAATACTGTCATTGAGGTAAGTATTCTTTTTTCACATAAACAACACTCAGTTCAGAGTTTATGGCTGATCTTACTTCACTCAAATGCATATTAGTCTTGCAAAGCAAGCAAGAACTGCAGTCATTCTATTTGCACATAAGCATTGCCCCATCCCAACTGCCTACCCAGAGAATCTGCTTTGAGCTTAAAAGGTTTAAAATAATGAAAATAAAAGACCATGGTTACATTACTGTATTTCTTTCACATCACATAGCCAATAACTTGCATGTGATCTTACTTCAGTTCAGCCATACACACTTTACTCATGCAAAAGTAGAGTTTGTTTCAACAACAAAGCATTGATAAGCCATCCCAATATATCTTGACTAACCCTGCAGAAATACTAGGTTAAAAAAACAGATGTAATCCACAAATGGCTCTCCAGAACACACTGCATACCTAGAATCTCTTTGACTCCTGCCAGGATATTATATTAAAAAAAAGAAAAAGTCATCAACAGTTCCCAAAAGACATTGATCACTAGCATCTGGATGACCCTCCCAGAGTATTATGTTAAAGAAAGAAAATCATCAGCAGTCCCCAAAACACATTGCCTCCAGTGTTAAAAACCCTGTATGCATACAGTGATTACTGATATTTGGATTTACTTTACAAATTTTATTTCAAATTTTATAGCATAAACAATGATAGACATTTGCTAAACAAAGCAATACAGTCTTATAGTGAAAACAGAGGTAGCATTAAAACTTAACAACCACAAACTAGTGACCAATAAAAGTCCAGACAAGATTTATTAACTCTCTGACATCTCGGCTACAGTGCCTCCAAGGAAAATACACACTGAATGAAACACTCAATATATATACTACATCTAATTAATCAATATAAACTCAATTAAGAAATCACATTCTAGTTAAAGGAGAAATAGGTTCATAGGTTCATAGGTTCATACTAGGCTATCTGCCCGAGGGCATTTACAAGCCTAGCCCATCGTTCTGTGGCTTACGCCACCCCTTTAGTATGGGGAACTATACCCATTATTTTGCTGTGCCTCTGTCGAGCAGTGACACTGAGGTAATCCCTGGGGTATACCTGCGATCTCCCATCCATTGGTCAAGATTTCTCTTGAACAAGGCCAGCGAGGTGCTCTGCCTCACATGTACCGGGATTTTGTTCCACAGCATAGGGAGTCTTTGGGTGATGAATCTATCCCTCCAGCACGTCCTATTAATAGCCGTGTCAAGGTTTAAGTCTCCGCCCTTGTGGCTCTGATGGATCTAGATTTTTGAGGTGAAGCATATTCATCAAATCTGGGTTTGACATGGCCTTGTATGTTAGGCAAAGGTCACCTCTGAGCAAGCGGTGGCGACTGAATAGAGCTGGAGTTCTTTCAGTCGGGCAGCATAGGACAGATTTTGAGACCCTTTATCCTTTTGGTGAGGAACTTTGTGGCCTCTCCAGCTGCTGCAAGTGTCGGGTCAGATACATTCCGAATGGGGCATTGTACTCAATCATTGGTCTGATGAGTGATGAGTAAAGGGAGACTATGACCTCCCTTGATCTAGATGAGAATCCCTTCATGATAAGGTGGGCAATGTAGAAGGTCTTCCTAACTACTTTAGCTACATGGGTGTCGAATGACAGACTACTATCAACCTGGGTCCCCAGGTCCCTGATAACTTCTTCTGTGCTCAGTGGATTGCCACCTATTTGGTAGCTAGGGGTAACCTTGTTTTTCCCGAAGGGTATGACTATGCATTTTTGGCATTTAACTTTAGGCCGTGGCTCTGGCACCAGTTATCCGCTTCTGTGAGACCCTTCTGAAGGATATCTGTGTCAGATGTGTTTTCTACTATGGCCCAGTTTGCAGTCATCTGCAAACTTTGTCAGCCATAACCCTCCTGTGTTTGCTTGTACTTGAAAAGTAGATGCCAAACAAGAGTGGGCCCAGGACTGAGCCCTGTGGGACACCACTTGTGACAGGCTTTGAGTCTGACATGGCGCCAGCAACTCTGACCCTGTGGGTTCTGTCACTCAGCCAGTTTGCAACCCATCTTGTGATGTATGGGTTGACATTTAAGCTGATGAGTTTTCAATGATACCCGAGTGGGGTATTGTATCGAAGGCCTTAGCCAGATCGAGGTAGGCTGTATGGACTGCCTTTCCCTCATCAATGGCTTTGGTGACTGTTTCAAAAAAGCCAACCAAGTTTAAAAGGCATGATCTGCCTTTGACAAAGCCAAACTGGGTTGGATCCAAAGTCTGCAAATTCCCTATGTCTTTATTTATGAGGTCCATTATGATCCTCTCCATGGCTTTGCAGATAAGGCTTGTCAAGCTAATGGGCGGTAATTTCCAGGGTCGGTGGAGGCACCGCCTTTGTGAAGTGGTACCACAGTTGCAGTGCGCCACTCCTGGGTGCGTATCCAGAGGTAAGACTTTGATTAAACAGCTGTCCTAGCTGTGGGTTTAATTCCTCATTGAGTTCATGGAGCACACAGCCGGGACACCATCAGGTCCCATGGATGCTGTGTTTTTGCTTTGGTGAGAGCCGTTCTCACTTGCGCGCTGGTTTTGTTTGGGTTGCTGCAATCATTTGGTATAGATATCTCTCCTTTTGGGAGTTTGCACTGAACCTGTCAGCCAGTATGTTGGCAATGTCTGTAGGATCAGTAATCTTCACATCATTTTGAACTAGCTCTGAGCAAATCTGGGAGTTTCCTCCCAGGTTTCTAACATAGCTAAAGAAGGCCTTATGATTGTCTTTTGAGTCTTTAGCTATTTTTCTCTCGAAATTTGCTTTGGATGATTTTATGAGAGCTCTTAGTTTTTTACTTATAGTGATCAAGGGTGTCTTACCTTTTAAGGATTTTGCTCTATCTTGTAGTAGCTTCCTCCTTTTGTTGTAGAGTTTGTTTATGGCTGGGGTCCACCAGACTGGACGCTTGCCTTTGGTACAAAGAGTCTTTGTTTTGCTTGGGATTGCCTTATCCATGCAGTCCTGCAGGTGCTGGTAGAAGGCATTTGTAAGTGATTCAGCGGCTTGAGTACTGTTTTCCGCTGGCTCAGGGGCCTTAAAGGAGACCACACTAGTCTTTAGAAGTGTGAAGTCGGCTTTTGAGAAGTTCTTTACTGTGGTATTTTTATTTCAGGTGGGGGTGGGATGAGGACCTCCAGCGAGATTAGTTTGTGGTCTGATCTCACCAGTGAGGGTACACCTCCGGTGTTGAACATTGTGCTCCCATGTTCGTGATGATGAGATCAAGTATGTTATCTCCTCTTGTGGGGATGGTGACTAGTTGTTCCATGGCATTTGAGTTTATGAATTCCAGGAACTTTTGGGCTAGGGTGTTTGGGCTTGAGTAGTGTTCCCAGTCTACATTAGGGTAATTGAAGTCACCTAGTATGATGGTGTTTGGTGATACATTTAGCCCCTCTAGTGTTTTCAGGAAGGCCATGTGAGGTTCCTGAGTTTGTGAGGGTGGCCTGTAACATGCTACAATTTGCAGAGCAGTCTTGCCTATGGTTAATTGCACCTGGATGGTCTCCGATGCATCGTCGTTGCCACCAGTCTTGAGGTGTGGGTGTCCTTGATGAATATGGATACCCCCTCCTTTCTTGGTATTGTCCGGATTTTGGGGCGGGCATGATATGAGGTAAAACCTGATAGCTGGGGTGCTCTCAGGAGCCTTGAACCAGGTTTCTGTCACAGCACAGACATCGATGTTCTCCATACTGAGAAGGGCCTCGAGTGCGTGCATTTTGAGATTTAGACTTCTGGCATTGAGCAGCATTACCCTTAGTTTTTTCCTTTTTGTGTTCTAGGGTGGTAGGTTTAGAATTTGAGCCTTGCCTAAAAAGGCACTATGGGGGTGGCAAGAGCCTTTGCCAATATCCGGAATCCCAGGGGTGACAGGTGCAAGCCGTCCCTTGCGAAGCAGCGTGGCTTGTCCAGCATGTCATCCCAGGCAGACAGACACTGGATCCCCTTTGAATGACACCAGTGTTTAAGCCAATTGTTAAAGCTGATCATCTTATCTCTGTATTGTGGCATCATTCTTGGTGAAGGTAGGATACTGCTCAAGGTCAGGGTCATACCTGCCTGGGCTACATAATCAGAGAGCTCCTCAATGTCTCTTTTCATGTAGTCCAAGGAGGTACGTCTCAGGTCGTTTACACCAGCGTGGACAATGACTGAGTCATATTTGTACCTGCTGTTGAGAGACCTGAGTGCTTGCGTTATGTGGCGGATTCTAGCGCCCGACAGGCAGCTTACTGTGACCTTCTCCTTACTCAGTCTGGTGAGCGGGACGTCAGTGTGTCTGACTATGGAGTCACCAATGAGTAGTGTGTCTGGCATTGTGTTTGGCCTTAAGGGCTGTGACTGTTTGACACTCTGACTGTGAGGTCTATGTGTTGCAGGTGTTGTGTTCTGAGGTGGTGGTTGTTTGGGTGTCTGCTTTGGTGGCCTCTGCTGTTTTGGTAGATTTTTGATCAGAGCCTCCGAGTATGTCTTTGTGTGTTTATGTGCATGATTTGAGGTTGTAATGGTACTATGTGAGACTGGGTCTATAGTGTGTGTGGTAACCTTCTCCTCCTGACTGGTCTTGCCAGTCCTATGTTGAGAGAGCTCAGCCTCCAGTTTGGCCGTATAGTTGCATCTCTCGCATGTATTTGTGTTTTGTGGGAGGAGGAGAGGGTTGTCTGTGTACATGAGGCAATTGTAACATTGCCTCAATATTCCCAGGTTCACCAGCTGAGCAGGAGAGGACACTAGCAACTGATCCTCGACATGCTAGAAGGAATAGACAAAAAACTTTAAAAAGATTCCGGGGACGTGGGTGACCGAGAAATGGGGGTTGCCTTTTGGGGTACTATCTATGACAAGAGTGCCGTATCAAGGTAATAAGTACTGTAGGAGCAAGTGCTACGTTTAACAGATAGAGAATAGTCTACTTGGAGTCAAGTAGAGATGATCTTTTTAATTATAGGATACGCTGATTAGATCAGTAGTATAGTTCGAGGAAGGTAGTTTTAAGGGAAAATTTGAAGAGTGGACTTTAGGTAGCCCGAATAGTTTAACCCTGCTTAACCGGCGCTGCCCTAGTGTGCAACGGTAGCAACTCCGCGCTAAATCGGGCTAAATCGCGCTAATGCGCGCTAAAGCGTGCTTTATAGCAGGGGGCTGGAAAAGACATGAAATGACCCAAAATGGCCAATAAACTACAAGTTACTGCCTTAAACCACTCCTCTGAGGACAAATGAAGGAGTTATGGAAATGACCCAAATCTCCAATTAATTTTAAAATTCATACCCTTAGGTATTAAGGTATCAAATTTAAGAATATAAATAGCTTCTTTAAATAAAAGTATGTCCGTAAAACAAGTGTCAGTAGAAACATTCAATCTTTTACACTTTTTCTAGAATAGTCCCCTGTAAACTCACAGATGAGCACTGATGTACTTGGTGACAGTGAACTGCCACATAACTAGTATCTTTAGAATTTTCTATATCATTTAATTTAATTTAATTTTATTTTGAGTTGTGTAGCATTAAAACGTCTCTGCCTTTGAAACTCATTCATTGAAACAGCACTGAAACCCACATTCAAAGAAAATGCATTTGGCCAGTGGCAGGTTAAGTTTACCTTTGGGCTGTTTTCAAATCATAGGCCCCTTGCACACATTTAGGACCATGCAAAAGTTCTTTGATTCACCTTCCTGATTTATTCAATTATAAAATATATTAATTAAATAATATCCCTTGTATAATATAGCAGCACTTGTTAGACCGCATTTTAAATTTATAATTTTGAACATTTTTCCAGTAAACAACGAAACAAAACATATGAACCACTAATAACAAAGCTGCCCAAATCAGAACATTTCAACCATAAGAAGCCACTCAAACGTCTGTCATTACAATCCAGCAATATCAGTCAATATGCACAATCTCTGCATAATTAAAAGTAATCTGAATAATTCCACATTAAAGAAATCTGAATCTAATGAAGAGGTTGCTGCTAGAAAAAAATTTATATTTCAAAGTTTTCATCTACAAATTCAGTGCCTGCTTCCCTTGAAGAATAAATTGTATATGTTACATTAAAAAATGTAAGCTGGTATGTTGAAACTTGGAATGGGTGGCAAACTGAAAAACAGGTTAATGGTTAATAGGCATCTCTATCCAAAGGAGGACATACTCAGGACTGCAGCACCTTAAAATACAAATGTATGTGCTGTGTGAATAGAAACTATAGCCGTCTGCATCAAGATGCAAGTATGCTACCTGTTGTGCTACTAACACTGCTTTAAAACTCTATATCACAATAGTTAACCCAGTTGTTAAACAAAGCAGTTGCACATTTTAAGCAGACTTGGCATGAGCAGCAGTAAACTTCTCTTTCAACAAAAGAAAATGCAGCTAAAATATCAAACATCTGGAAAAAAAGGTGTAAATGTTATATCCTCCAAATGCCGTACATCAACTATACATAAAAATCTAAAAGAGATCACAAGTATAAAACAAGGCATCATAATATGAATAAACTTACAGCTAAATTAGACATATTTACAATAAGCTGAAAACCAAAAAGTTCTTAGTAGTTTAAAGGTCCTTCTTGCAGAGAGCACTAGCATACAAAAGTAATTACTCAATAAATAACTCTTCCCCAGAGTACTGGCATAGTAAGGCATTGTCATTCATAATGGTACACAAGTCATCTGCATGGATTCATGACCTGCAAACTTCTGAAAAATATTTACATTTTAATTTGTTAGCAATAGTCAGCTGTCTTTTATCTACCTATCAATACATTTGCAATGAAAGTGTTATGTTGTTCAGATGTGGTATTGATATGTGTTCTATATGTAGTGCTTATAACTTACATTTGACTCGTATTGATTTTATACATGTGCTGTTTGCCCATTTTTATCTAAAAAGGATACGCTTGAATCACTATACCAAACTCATTAGTGAAAATTAAATAGTCCTAGAAATTACTGATTGTATAAAGCATAATGTGAGAAAGCTGCTTTTAAGTTGCAATTTGATTTTAGCAACCTTTTACCTGCAAAGATGGCCATCAGAATCAGTGACAATTGTCGGTACTTTTCCGTTATCAGGGCAGCAGTTGTAATGTGTGCTGGCAATGTTAGCATGCACCTGCAATTTTCGCACAGCTGCTGTTGATGTGGGTACCACACACTTTTTTCCTGTCAGATTTTCTGTTCTTTTTTCCCATGCCTCATGGAGTACACTATTTGGCAATTGCCAAATGACAAAGAGTCTGCAATTAAATTCTTTCAGGAGAAAGGAATTCTCCATAATGAGAGACTTTGTTCCAATAGGCACAACATGAAGTTATCTTTCATTGCTAACGCAGCACCCAAATGGCACTGTACCCAATGATCATGCCAAGAGAAGAAGGGTCTATGAAGACAAAATTGGTTTGTTGGATCACGCATCCCTTTCCTTACAGCTGTCAGGTTTATTTACTTCTGGTGTCAGGACCTGACATCTGTTGAGTTTTGTGAACTACAACTACAAATGAACCATAACACCACCGTGGACTGGAACAATTACATGTGGGAGATGCATGCTACTGCTTTAATTTTTCAACCTACTGTGAAAATTGGTAGCTTCAACAAAATTGTAGAAGTAGACGAAAGTCTTTTTACCAGAAGAAAAAGCAACGTTGGCCGGCTGCTTCCTCCACAGTGGGTTTTTGGCTGATTGTGCTGGGAGTCAAAGCAATGTTTTCTGGTTGCTGTTTCAGATCGGTCAGCCAAAACCTTAATGTTTGTAATCTAGGAGAACATAGCAGAAGAAAGTGTGATTTACTCAGATTGTTGGAAAGCGTATAAAACAGATGAATTGCGGGATGCTGGATATGAACATTTCACTGTCAACCACAAGTACAATTTCATGGATCTGGACAGTGGGTGTCATACCCAAACAGTGGGGCAGTGCCAAGTGGCATAACAAACAGCATTTGGAGCAGTGCTAGGCACCGCCTAGACTATTATTTTGCCGAATTCATGTGAAGATGTTCACATCCCACAAATGCTGCATTTTCCACTATGTTGAAAGAGATTACCACTTTCATGCCTCCTACTTAACTGTTCATTGCTGTGCTGTTATCCTTGTGGTTTGCAAAGGTAATGTAATAAAGTCAATATTTACTGGAAGAATTTGAAGCAAGTCTGTCATATTTATGTTACATTTTCAGGTGACATGACATGTTATGGTTTGGTGTGTGCTACCTGCATGAAAAGCAGCCGCACTATGTCCTCTTTAATTCCCATGTTCTTATCTATTTGGGAGAAGTCTAGGTTTCTATATGTTTTCATTACAAAGGCTTGATGATGTGTAGATAAAATGTGTTGCTTGTGTGCTACAGTCAGATATAAGGCTGCTTTTGTGAAAAGAGATGAGCCCTGCAGCAAATTCATCCGTGTTTCTTTGCTGTGTAGAAAATAGCTGATAGGTGAACGAGCTCTAGTACCACTTCTCTTACAAAACAACCACTTTAGGGCTAGCAGCTGTGCGATCACTGCGGGCATGTGCTAACATTGCCAGCGCACTTTAAAACTGCTGCCCCATTAATGGAAAAGTACCCAATTGTCTCCACCAAGAAAAGTTTGACTGATAAGCAAACCTTTTCTTAACTGGCTTTGAAATTATGATTCAAATCCCGTAATTAACCTCTAGCTACATTTTGTACTTTGTACCACTGCTGACAATTATAGAAAAGTAGACAAATAGAATTAAAAAGTTTTGAACTTAAAATGCAAAAATCATATTTAATATATAATATGATTCTGCTTGGAAAATGTAATATTTCTAGCTATGGGGCAGCTCTTAATTGTGCAGCTATAATATACAGAGTGTGACCAAATATGAGGCAGAAGCACTAATGTACTTTGTCAAGCCAAGGGCTAAAGGCAGAGTGTTACGTGTAGTCTATGATAGAAGAATGTCAAGGAAACTGAAAATTAAGGTGTAGAAAACAGTGGTGCAACCAGTACTACTGTGTGGTACAGAAACCTGGGCAGTAAAGGCAGAGCAGATGAAAAAAACTAGAGATGATGGAAATGAAGTGCCTGATAAGGGTGGTAGGATGCACAGTGTGAGACAGATGAAGACATGAGGACATAAGAGCAGAAGCCAAAGCATCTCCAATTGCAGAAAAGATAAAAGAGAACAGACTACGGTAGTTTGGGCACATGTGTAGAAAAGCAGAAGATGATCTGGTGAAGAAGATTTAGGACAGACAGGAAGAAGGTAGGAGGGAATGAAGGCATCCAGCAGAGGTGGATGGATTGTGTGAGAGAAAATCTGTGACAGTCAGATATAAGTATTGAAGAAGACAGGAGTGTGGCATTGAATTGAGAGAGAGAGATGGTGACAGTTAACATGACACAATGGTGGAATGGGGAAAAAGGAGGTTGTTGATGATTATGATGATGATGATGATGATGATTATGCAAGACATATAAAACATGGACTTTTTCATTACTGGCAGAATGGAGGTTTGCTCCCTAGGGCCCTGTGCTCCTGGTATTGCATCAAAAAGGCTTAATCTCCCTCCTAAAGTCTAGCAGTCTTCTGGTTTGCACTAGTGTGTTGCTATGTGTGGGAAGGGCCATCTGGCTAATGGCTCTAATGGGAAGGTAGATGTTACTGGGTAAAGTACAGGGGCAATTTTCCAGCATTCTGGAGGAGGATGCATATATTTGGTGCAGTGCCTTCACACAAGTACACTGACACCCAGAGCTCATTCCAAAGTGCCATGCTTGTTCGTTCCAGTACTCCTACAGGACAGGTGGACAACCAGGACACTCCTATCATTTTCCCTCCATAGACCTGACCAAACCAGCAATCCAGAGTTCATTCTCTTACCACAGTCTCTGGCCCTATCCAGGACAAACCTGTAATAAATTATGCCAAGAAAAAAAATGCTTACTCATTATGTGCAGCACAATCATGCTGGGGAGGCCAGTACTTTAAATGGATGAAACTACAGCTATTAACAGTGAACTTTGCTAAAACTAAGAAGCAGCATGCCATTCTAAAGCATATTCTGCATTTTGGACAAACTACCCTTAAAATGCGGTCCTGCAAATAAATAGATGTTGTTAGTGCACAAATAAATGTGCTCTGCCTCATTAATTTCAGTGCAATACTGCTGCTGACCTCTGCAATCAGTGTAAACCAGAACCCAGTTATCTCATTTAGACCAAAGCAAGGATCCTAATGACAGGAGATGAGAATAACCAATGCTATATTTAAAACAGCCTTCTTATAGAATTTCAGCTCTGAACAGCTCAAAGGATAACTCTAAAAAGCCCCCACCCCAACAAACAGGAAGGATTCAAATTCTGATTTTTTTCTGTCGGAAGTAATAATCTGTTAGTGGATCATCTACATTTCTAGGACCATGTTTTCAATGCTATAAGGCCATTTTAAGCCTGAGAGAATACCCACTCCACAGAATCAGAGATGAGATCAGAATAAATTGTACCAGGCTATTGTTAATCACAATGTAAAATAAGCAGGGAAGATAAATTCAGCTGTGCAACAAAATGGGCAATCCAAAACCTATGGAGACTGTTTTGTCATGTGAAAGACGTGAAGTCAGAATTATTTTGCTGCCTGTCAGCAGGCACATTTTGTTGTGCTATCCAGAAGTGTGGGAAACAAAGGCAGAATTACAACACTTCAGTGGAGCGAAGGCTCTAGTACTCATATGCTACTTGACTGTCTCTGATTTCCTAGAATTATTTTGCAAATCATGCAGAGTTAAAAACATTAAACTCACCCAGATGTTAGAGATACAGATTTTTTATTCAAGAAAACACTTGCTTAAGGTACGCAAATACTGTTAACCTTGTATGCGGACTATAGCACCTGAGGCATTGAAAATAATAAAACAAATGTGAATTAATACACATACTTACTGCTGACTATTTCTTGCTGTCTTTTTCCAAGTATGCAAAGTGCAGGAAGAGAGTTAGAACCAATCAGTAGCCATCCAGCCATCCATGTCACATGACTGTGGACGTGGCAGTACGACCCCCTTCCACTTTACTGCGGTTACAAACTGTATAGACTTCTGGGCATCGACACTGATGCCTTCTCTTCCTAATCTGGACTGCGTTTATAGCAGTCCAGATTTACAGAAACTATTTTTTTTAAAACCCAGAACTCACTGACCATGTGCAGTTCGAGTTCTAGGACTTTAACAGTGAGTCAGTCGGACTCGCAGCTACACAGCCAGCCCAGTATACAATAGTATACTAATAATATTTTATTTTTTAAAATGTTGTCGCTCTTTCTTTTTCTTTCTTTTCACAGCAGGGGGGGCTGCAGCCCTGCAGTCTGATGGCACGAGCCGCCATTGAGTGTGAGACTTGTTGCTTATGAAGGTGAAGAAATTCAAACCAAAGCTTCAGTGATACTTTCATGTTATTTGGCTGAGAACTGTTACAACTTGTTATTCTACATAGTCCGAAGACCAGTGCAATGTTTACTGCATCTCAAAGATAGTTTAAGAATTAATCTGCTTTCTTTTGCTAAAGAAGTTCATCATGTGACTGCAGTTCCAAGTTCCAGTTTCTCCAAAGCCATTTTCCCAGAGTATGCTAATGTTTTCGGTGATAAATTAGGCAAACTTCCAGTTGTGTATTCCATGAAGTTAGACCCAGAGGTCACTCCAGTAGTCAGACCAGCAAGAAGAGTTCCGATAGCTATGCAAGATAAAGTAAAAGCTCAGTTGGATAAAATGGTGCAGCAAGGTGTGATTTGTCCAGTCACAGAACCAACTGAATGGGTGTTGTCCATGGTAGCCCCTCACAAAAAAGGCTCAGATGAAATCAGAATATACATTGATGAAAAGAGATTTGAACAAAGCATTAAAGAGACCATATCATCCAATGCGCACAATCAAAGAAGTTGCAGCTCTAATACTGAATGCCACATTGTATTTTTTGTTTTGGATGCCAAGAGTTCATTTTGGCAAGTGTTGCTTCATCGCAAATCTTAATTTCTAACTACTTTTGGTACTCTGGCAGATACAGATTCCTAAGGATGCCATTTGGAATAAATTTTGCAAGTGAAGTCTTCCAGGTGCAATGGAACAAATTTTTTCAGGTTATCCCTGCGCCATAGTAATAGACAATCTATTGGTTGGAGGCAATGGTGAAGCAGAGCATGACAGAAACCTTAAGAAAGTTCTAGACAAAGCACGCAAAGTAAACTTGAAGCTCAATCCTCTGAAGTACAAATTCAGACTTCCAGAAGTTACGTACGTAGTTCATTTGTTTACAAGTACAGGTTTGAGACCAGATCCGACCAAGCAAGCAGCTATTCTTGAAATGTCAGCACCAGATAATGTACAAACTTTACAGCATTTTCTGGGCATGGTCAATTATTTAAGCAAATTTACACCAGACTTCAGCGAGATAACAGCAACTTTAAGAGAGTTCACAAGCAAACATGTTGCATGGTCATGGTTGGAACAACACCAGAAGGCATTTGAAGACCTTAAGCAAAAAATTGCCACCCCCACCTACCTTAAGATACTATGATGTGAACAAACCAATTACTCTTTCCTTTGATGCTTCGAAATTTGGTCTAGGTGCAGTTATATTTCAAGAGGGCAGACCAGTAGCCTATAGATCTAGAATGTTAACCCAAACAGATGCAGTATGCTCAAATTGAGGAAGAGCTTTTGGCTATAGTATTTGCATGCTTCAAGTTTCATGAATATATTTATGGTTGAGCTATTGAGATTGAAACTGATCATCAACCTGTAGTTACTATTCTAAAGAAGCCTATGCATTCCGCTCCAGTGAGATTACAAAGAATGATGCCCAAATTGCAAAAGTACAATTTTAAAATGGTCTATACTAAAGGCAATTGCTTTATCTGGCTGATAATTTATTCAGATCTCCCAGAATTACAACAGAACAACTTAATGCAGAAACTTTTGACTTTGATGATCCACTAGACTTGATGAATTAAGAAATCATACTCAGACTGATCCAATTTTGTAGAAGCTCAATCACTATATTAATGTTGGATGGCCATCAAAGCAATCTAGTGTATCACCTGAGGTGCAAGTGTATTTTCCTTACAGAGATGAATTCTTGATGGAAGATCGTATTATTTTCAAAGGTCCTAAAATTGTTGTTCCTGCTTCCTTACAACAAAGATATATCCAGAATTTGCATCATGGTCACCCAGGGTCCACATTCACTAAGAGAAGAGCAAGAGAATTAGTATTTTGGCCTTCATTACCAAAAGACATTGATAGAGTTCATTCTGCTTGTTCAGTATGCAATAGTACCAGATCGCATTTGCAAACGGAACCTTTTCGGCTAAGTCCATTTCCTGAACTACTTTGGTCTATTGTAGCAACTAATATGAACCATCAAACTTCTTAGTTCTGGTAGACTCTTATTCAAATTGGTTCGAGATTGATCTAATACCTAATCTAACCTCAACTCCTGTTATTACTAAGTTGAAACATCATTTCTCAGTTCATGGTAGTCTACACAAGCTTTTTTCTGACAATGGTACTCAATTCACTAGCCAGTTCTTTCAGATATTTGCAAAAGAATGGGACTTTGTACATGTCACAAGTTGTTCTGAATATCCTCAGTCCAATGGTCTAGCTGAATGATCAGTGCAGAATGCAAAGCAACTACTTGAAAGGTCAAAGTGTGACAATACCGATGTATTCTTTAATTTGCTTAAGATCAGAAACGTACCCTGTGATGATATTTTTAGCTCACCTGCTCAAAGACTACTTTCCAGGCAAACTAGAACTATGCTACCTATTTCTTCAAGTTTGTTGCAGCCTAAACCTAAGAACAATAAAACCATCAAGTCTCAATTGTTTAAGAAGTGTAATATCCAGAAATCTAGTTACAACTGGTCAAGCAGATTACTTCATTCGTTGAGAGAAAGAGAGACAGTATGAGTCCAGATGACAAGTTTTTGATTGAATAGGACAGATTACAGGCATCTGTGCTGAGCCGAGATCTTACTTGGTAGATTCTGAAGGTGTGGAGTACAGGAGGAATCACAGACATCTTC
The DNA here is from genome assembly GCF_019279795.1 of Protopterus annectens. Taxonomy (NCBI): domain Eukaryota; kingdom Metazoa; phylum Chordata; order Ceratodontiformes; family Protopteridae; genus Protopterus; species Protopterus annectens. Next base: position 944,337,906 of record NC_056728.1, read on the forward strand.
TTCTTGTACCGGAATCAACATCATTGCAGTCAACAACATTGTATCTGTGATGCAAACTCTAAATCAAAGAATGAGTCAGACACTGCTTCCAGACCAGAATGTGTTCAAAAGTCTGATTCAATTCCAGAGAGTGATTTGAACATTTCACAGGTCAACCATTTTGCAGAAACTGCCTCAGTTGCTAAATCTAATTCCCAGTTTTACGTCACACGATATAGACGAGTTTCTAATCCTAGTGTGAAATACGCAGCAAAGTGGACTTGATTGTATATGTGTGTGTATTTAGTATTGTATAATGCATGTCTATGGATTACCTGCGATTTCTGCATGCCAAATAATCTCATGAAAAATTGCATGATCTATTTCTCAAAGAGGGAGGATGTAGATCAGAGTGTAAAGTGTGTGTGCTATGTCTTTAAGAAGCATGCGAGGCTGTACATGCACATATAAATTCCAGACATGTGCAATCCCTATTGCCATTTTGTAAAAGCAGCCAGAGAGTGAGCATGCATGATCACAGTTGTTAGTTTGTACACAAGTTACTTAAGTTATAGTCAGTAAGTCTTTATAATGATGTGTTTGTATAAAATAAAGCTGCTTGAACAGAACCCATGGAGACTCAAAAAGGCTGCAGCATGTCCTGTCTCTTTACTGGTCTTGGTCACCTCCTATGCCTATTCTGTATATTCACCTGCTAAATCATTTGAAGTCACAGGTGCTACATCCTATGTAACTGCTCCATTCCATGAAAATCACTCACCTCCGAGCCTGTTTTTTTTTTTGTAATCTCAGTTGACTCTGTTTTAAATCGCTGACATTCCTTGTGAATTACATGCAGATCACAAAAACTAGTCCCTGTCTTTCACTTCTCACTTGCTATCACTGTTGCTCTTCCTGCTATCCCAGGCTACTACTCCTGCATGCAACATTTCTAAAGGTCTATCTTTTTCCTTGTATGTTGACTTCTGCAGGCTTCCTGCAAGTCTTGCACCACCTCCAGCCTCCTTGGTCCACTGGTCTTTGTTTCTGTGTTGCCAACGACCCCTTATTTCTGTCTTTCATACTCTTTAGTACCCTCCATCACATATATTATTATCAATCTTCCCTCCTGTCTCCATTTGGGATATCTAGAAAAGGGAAGGAGCAAGTCACCTAGAAATACATGGTAGAACAGGTGTATCTAACTCCTCTACATCTCTTCCTTCACTTCTGAGCCAGTCCATCTTGGTTCTCCAGCCTATAACACAAAAACATTCACGGAGGCTCTCAATAATAATCTGCTCAAGCAACAGAGACGTCCAAAGCAGAAACGCAAGCAATGTCCCACCACCAACACAACCCAAATGACACATAGCCCACAGACTCAGTATGCCACTCAACCACAGCCCATAAGGCAAAACAACATACCCAACACACTAGTCATAGGTGACTCTATAGTCAGACACACTGATGTCCCACTCACCAGGCTAAACAAGGAGAAGGTCACTGTCAGCTGCCTGTTGGGTGCCAGGATCCGCCACATAACCCATGCACTCAGGTCACTCCACAAGTACAAATATGACTCTGTGTTTGTCCATGTTGGTGTGAATGACCTGAGATGTACCTCCCTGGACTACATGAAAAGAGACATGGAAGAACTTTCCGATCTTGTAGTCCAGGCAGGTATGACCCTAGCCCTGAGTAGCATCCTGCCCAGAATGATACCACAGTACAAGGACAAAATGATTGACTTCAAAAATTGGCTATGCTTCTGGTGTCATTCTAAGGGGATCCAGTATCTGTCTGCCTGGGACGACATGGTCGACAGACCACATTGCTTTGCCAGAGATGGCCTGCACCTGTCACCCCTGGGATTCCAGATACTAGCAAAGGCTCTTCCCGCCCCTATAGTGCCTGTTTTAGGCAAGGTTTAAATGACAAATTCACCACCATAACAGGAACAGGCAAGCAAAAACTGGGGGTAATGCTCCTCAATGCTAGAAGTCTAAATCTCAAAATGCACTCACTTGAGGCACTCCTTAAAATGGAGAACATCGATGTCTGTGCAGTGACTGAGACCTGGTTCAAGGCTCCAGAGAGCACCCCTGCATTACCAGGCTATAACTCATACCACACTTTTCGGCCATCTAACCTGGATCGGAACACCAAAGGCAGAGGTGTGTCTATATTAATTAAGGATATCCACACCTCCAGGCTAGTTGCTCAGCATAATGCAGCCGAGGTTATCCAAGTGCAACTAACTCTGGGCAAAACTGCAATCCAAACTGTAGCTTGCTACAGATCCCCCAACATGCCCCAGGATTTCCACTCCTCTTTTCTTGATATACTTGAAAATATTAGGGTTCAACCAAACACCCTAATATTTGGCAATTTCAACTACCCCACCATTAACTTGGAAAACTACTCATGTACCAACTCCTTCACTCAGCGCTTTCTGGAATTCATAAATTCCAATGCCCTGGATCAACTTATCCACACCTCCACCAGGGGCAACAATATCCTAGACCTAGACATTATCAACATGAGTGACCGGTGTTCCACACCTGAAGTCAACTCCTCATTATTCAGATCCGACCATAAGCTAATCACCCTAAATATCCATATCCTACCCCCACTCCCCATTAAGGAAACCACGGTAAACAATTTCTTGAAAGCCAACTTCATGCTTCTTAAGACAGAAGTGGCGAACTTCATGACACCTATGCAGATGGACAATACAGTTACGACTGCTGAATCCTACACAAATGCACTCTATAAGCACTTACACGAGTGCATGGATCGTACTATCCCAAACAGAACCAAGACACTATCCTCCAAAAAAAGGAAGCCAATCTGGTGGTCCCCTGCCATAAACAAACTCTACAACAGAAGGAAGAAATTGTTGTAAAAGAGAGTAAAATCCCATGATCATGATGATGATCCCATGATGAGAGTAAAGTCCCCCTGTACTCATCACTCATTAGACCTATGATTGAGTACAATGCCCCATTCGGAATGTATCTGACCAGACACCTGATGCAGCTTGAAAGGCCCCAAAAGTTCCTCACCAAAAGGATAAAGGGTCTCAAAAATATGTCTTATGCTGCCCGACTGAAAGAACTCCAGCTTTATTCAGTCTCATACCGCTTGCTCAGAGGTGACCTGTGCCTGACATATAAGGCCATGTCAAACCCAGATTTGATGAATATGCTTCACCTCAAAAAATCTAGATCCCTCAGAACCACAAGGGCGGGAGACTTAAACCTTGACACAGTTATAAATAGAACATGCTGGAGGGACAGATTCATCACCCAGAGACTCCCTATGCTGTGGAACAAAATCCCGGTACATGTGAGGCAGAGCACCTCGCTGGCCTTGTTCAAGAGGAATCTTGACCAATGGATGGGAGATCGCAGATATACCCCAGGGATTACTTCAGTGTCACTGCTTGACAGAGGCACAGAAAAATGATAGGCATAGTTTTTATTCAAACTAAAGGGGTGGCGAAAGCCACATAACTATGGGCTAGGCTTATAAATGCCCTTGGGCAGATAGCCTAGTATGAACCTATGAACCTATGAACCTATGAGTGGTGGAGCTCCTTGGTCAGCCTCAGCAAGAAGCTGAGATCCCTTATAAGATCCTCCAAAGCTAGCTATGAAAACAAGATTGCCACTGATTCTAAGGACAACCTCAAAGCATTCTATAGCTATGTCAAGAATCTCAATGGCAACACCCAGATCTGCTCTGAGTTACAGCACAATGGCACAAAAATTACAGAACCAACTGATATTGCCAACATCCTGGAAGATATGTTCAGTGCTAACTTTACCCCCCTCTCACCCCCTAAAGGACTCATACCTATACAGGAAGAATGCAGAGTCTGTAATCACAACTTCACAGGTAAAAGCAGCACTCTCTAAAGACAATGGGACCGGACAACATCCCAGGCTGCATTTTACACAAACTTCAGAATGAACTGGCGCCCCACCTAAGCACCATGTTCAATCATAGCCTCACATCAGGCTTTGTGCCCACTGAATGGTGCACAGCAACAGTTATCCCACTCCACAAAGGGGGAGCCACCACTGATCCTGGGAACTATCACACTATGAGCCTGGTCTGCAAGGCCATGAAACGTATCATCATGGAATTCATAAACAAAGACATTGGTAACCTCCAAATGCTGGACCCCACCCAGTTTGGGTTTGTGAAAGGCAGATCTTGCCTCTTGAACCTGGTTGACTTCTTTGAGGCAGTTACCAAAGCCGTAGACAAGGGTAAGGTGATTCACACAGCATATCTTGACCTAGCCAAGGCTTTCAACACCATCCCCCATTCTGGAATTATAGCTAAACTCACTAAACTAGGTATAAATCCCTATGTTACAAGATGGGTTGCCAACTGGCTCACTGGAAGAACCCACACTGTAAAAGTTGCAGACTCCAAATCTGACTTCAAACCAGTGACAAGTGGAGTACCACAGGGTTCAGTCCTGGGACCTCTCCTGTTTGGTATCTACTTCTCTGGAGTACAGGCTAACACAGAAGGCCTCTGGCTAATGAAGTTCACAGATGACTGCAAACTAGGAGCTATAGTCGAGTCCCCAAATGATGTGGACATTCTACAGAAGGGCCTCACTGAGACAGATGCCTGGTGTCAGAGCCATGGCCTCAAGCTCAATGACAAAAAGTACATTGTTATCCCCTTTGGTAAAACCTCTGTACCCATGAAATACCACATAGGGGACAGTCTTCTTAACACCGAATGTGTGATAAGAGACCTTGGGACCCAGGTGGACATTAGTCTCTCCTTTGATAATTGCATTGCCACAGTAGTCAGGAAATCCTTCTACATGGCACACACAGCAAAAAAGAGGTCATTGTTCCCCTCTACTCGACACTCATTAGACCCATTATAGAGTACAATGCCCCTTTTGGAATGTACCTCACAAGACATCTGCAGCAGCTGGAAAGGCCACAGAAGTACCTCACAAAGAGAATTACTGGCCTAAAACAGATGCCTTACACTGATAGTCTCAAAAAACTCCATCTTTACTCTGTAGCATATCGCCTACTCTGAGGTGATCTCTGCCTAACATATAAAGTTATGTCAAACCCAGAGCTATTGGACATGCTACACCTAAAGCAATCCCTCCGAGCTACAAGCTCTGGGGACCTAAACCTTGTCACCACAATAAACATGACTTGCTGGAGGGATAGATTCCTATCCCAGAGACAATTCCCATTCTCTGGAACAAGCTACCCATCTATGCCAAGCAAAGTTCCTCATTAACACTCTTCAAGAAAAATCTTGATGAGTGGATGGGAAATAAGAAATATACCCCAGGGATCACTTCTGCGGCTCTGCTCAACAGGGGCACAGGAAATTAACTTTCTTGGGTTGGTGTAAGCCAGGGAATTTTGTTGGCTAGGCTTACTTAGGCCCTTGGGCCGATAGCCTAGTACCTACCTATGAACCTATAACCCCTTTTTTCTCTCCTGTGTCATTGCTTGCTACACTACCCACATCTTGTTACTCCCTACTCACCTTCAACTGACTGGAACAGCTGCTGAGAACTTGAATCGGCTTGTTCAGATAATGACATCACATTCTAACACCCCAAGCATCCTGCAGACTACCTCCCTCCACCCAGCAATACTCTAAGACCACACTGCCATATCACACTTACAAGCCAATGTTTTAGTTATAAGTTTAGCAATCTGAATATAGTCTGTATTAACTAACTCCTAATCTGCTTTTGCTTCATTCTGTCCAAAAACTGCTTCAGGGTATCCTTTTCTTTCTTTTTTTTTTAAACATAATTTTTAAATTATCACTTAAGACATAGACACATACATTTATAGGAAAGAAAACAAACCATATTAACACTTGTCATTTTCACACATTAATCATTACATGTCTGTTTTCTTTCTTTTTAGCAGTTAAAATTCACTTCAATAGTTAAAAAATTGCCCAGTTCTTGCCTTCCTTAAACTTCCCCTCTCATCCTGAACAGTAGTCTAAGTGTGCTATTCCCACAAACTCCGTTTATTTCTGTGTAATTTGCTCCTTCCCTTTCTAAAGATTCCATTTCCAGTTCTTATATCTCCTTTATAACATTCAGTACTTTAATTACAGTCGATTTAGATTTTGATTTCCATTTTCTAGTAATTGCTTTTTGGCAGCCAATGGCATTAAACTTAATAAGACCTTAATGTGTCTAGGCAATTCAGATCCTGTGTCCCATCTGAAAAGAGTCATTTTCTTAGTTACAGCCATTTGCTTCCCCAATATTTCTGACAGAGTAGTCTGTAGGGAATTTTTAGTCTTCCAACACATTACACTCCCAATAAATATGCACCCAGTTACCATTCTCTTTCTGATCACTACTCCAGCATTTGCTATCTACCTGAGGAAAAAATTTCAAAAATCTGTTTGTAGTATAAAAATATTTATGCAAACACTTCCACGCAAACATCCTAATCATTCTGGTATTTGTTGTATACCTGATAGCCATACAGATGTCCTCTCACTGTTCCTTTCTAAATTGTCTTTTCAGTCTTTATTTCCAATCTTTTCAAACCTGTTCTGACTGATTCTTATAGTGATCATACAATATTTTACATGTCCTACTAATTAGTGTCTTTTAATATCAGCTTCTGTTCTAGACTTAACTAAAAATTCTACCAGAGCTGGTCTTAGCAATCCCATATCCCTTTCTTTTTGTCTATACTCTGATATCAATCCCTGGTAGGGAAGACAGTCTCTGTCCTGCAGTCCAAACTTCTTCTTGGCCTCCTTGCACTCATTACTTTTCCCTCTCAAGTTATTTGCACCCAATACCGTGGTTCCTTTGCTAAATTTCTCCAGTAAATATTAACCCTCTCTTGCCTATTTTCTACACCCCGTCTTACAGTCATCTCTTTTGGCAAAAAAACTTCTTTCCCCATTCCTATGTTGGCTTATTTCTTAGAATATTTTCTGCTACTTTATGAATATAACATTATGTATAGATATTGTGCAGTAAAGCAGAAAACAGTGGTGAAGAGGACTTGGGAGAGGCAGGAAGAAGGCAAGGAGAAATAAGGGCATCCAGAAAAAAGATGGATGGACTGTGTGAGAGAAAACATATGGCCATCAGGCATGACAACTGAAGAAGGCAGGGAAATGGCTCTGAATTAAGATGGTGACAGTTGACATGACCCTATGACCCCATGTATAACATGAAAAAAATGGGGGTGATGGTGCATGGTTGTTTTTATTATTCTCCTAAAGGGTCTGGCATCCAAAATCCTACTCTAGTCTTACCCCCCACACCACATTTCAGCATCATCATCATTAACCTTCTGCTTGTGTTATGTATACAAGCCTTAACTGCATAGCTCTGAAGTATGCATTCAAATCAGGTAATCCTAAATCACCTTGTTCTATGGGGAGAATCAGTTTATCCCAGTTAATTCTTGTCCTCTTTCTTTCTCAAATAAATTCCTTCAACTCATTATTATTTACTTCCACAACCTGTCCTCTGGTTGATAAAAATATGCCTGACCTGTATATGAAATTAAAGGGACTAAAACATTTTTACTGCTTGTGTTTTACTAACCATGTCATAATCAAGAGCTTTCAGATTCTCAAGTTTTTGTAATATATTTTGTTTAGTCTCTTCCCTTATATTGTTAGATGCCATAAAAGAATACTTTTTATTCTATGTAAATAAATGCTTTATCTTATCATGTCCCCATAAAAATTGGTATTACTAAAACAATTCATGTTCAAGTATATAGTTTAGTGCTATAGCCTTTGTTTTATCTTCAATTATTTTATATCCAGAAAATAACAAAAGTGTCCCAAAATGTTCTACAACACAAATGTACTTTTCTGGATTTAACCACGTACAAAATAATATAATATACAAATAAAATTAACATTTCTTAATTACTATACCAGTTATATCCTTGAATTTGTGAGTCCATTATTTTCTTTGCAAATGGCTCTAAATATAAGGCAAAAAACAAATGGGAAAGAGGACATCACCTGCATTGTTCCTCTGTTCAAACACATCTTGCAAGAGGGGAACCCTCTCACCTTAATTCTTGCATCTAACCCTTCATACATGCTCCTAATTAAGCCTATTATTCTATCAGGGAATGCAAATGCTTCCATCGCCCTACTCCTAAAATCTTAACTCACTCTACTGAATGCTTTCCTTGTATCTAGACCCATGAACATTAGCTGTATTCTCTTACATTCTGCATCCCTCTGGATCATCTTTGTACTATTAATGTTGTCAAATGACTGCCTCAACATTTGTGACAATCCCCAACTAGTATAGACATAAACACTTTATAATCATGGATTAAAATTTAAATGGGTCTTTATGAAGCTGGTCTGAGTGTCTTTACCTTTTTTGGGTAACACATCCAATATATCTTTCTTTCAAGATGCTCTTTTTTAAAATGCTAATAAACAAAACCTTTCAGATCTTTATCACTTTTTTCCCTCCTAAGTTCCAAACTTCCATAGGAATGCCTTCTGTTCCTGGACACTTCCCTGTTAATTGATTATACATTGCCATTTTTATTTCATCTCCTCCTGTCTTAACTGTTAATTGTTGAATTAAATCTTCCATAAATATTTCCATTTGTGCCTTTTCTTGGTTTCAACATTCCTCTGCTTTATACAAATTTTCATAAAAATTCCAAAAATATCTTTAATAACTCTATACCAGTCGTTTTTCTTGTCATGGCCTCTCTAAGTTTGGTGTCAGCCCTTTCACTTTCTGTTGCTTAAGTCTTTGTACTAAAAGTTTTTTGCACTGGAGTTATCAAAAATAAACTTGTGTATTATTCAAATACTTCCTTATTTCCCTTAAAATTTTGCAGTTGCTCTTCTTTTTCTGTGAGATTTCCATTATTCTATAATATTTTAAGCTTTGTCAGCCCTTCTAAATAATTTCTATTACTTATTTCCTGTAAGTCTTTCTCTTTTACTCCTACCCTATTTTAAACTCCATTTTCAATTTACTCTATTCACTAGCTATCCCTTCTACAGAAATTTCTATATTCCGTAATCATTTTTGAATAATTTCCATTACCTGTGCCTTAAATACCTCCTCTTTCTTAAACAGTTAAATAGAACAGTGCCAGTGTTTCTTTTTACTTCATTACCCTGCATTTTTGTTTTAGTTTTTATCAGTTCATGATTTGAAAATGTTATTGGATGTGTATCAAAGCTTTCAACTAAATACACACGCTCTTGCAAAATATACATTCTATCCAGTCTAGCTCAGTTAATGTACCTTGGGGAATAATATGTAAACTCTGTTAGACTTCCTACTACTGAAATGACATCTTCCATATCAAATATGTTATATATTTATTCAGACTCTACTCTGTTTTTGTTAGATTTTCCCTTCTAGATTCCCCGATGCATCCTCACTATTGCAAATTAAGTTCCAGCCTTGATCCATAAATAATATCCCCTGTTGAAAATGGACTTCTCCTAAAATTTTCTTAAGTTCCATAATATGAGTTTCTGGAGGAATACAAATACATGCCAATGTATTGCCCCTTTCTTGCCAATAGCATCTTAGTTCCAAAAATCTACCATTAGTGTCTTTCTCTTCTATTGTTATAACGGCCCCTCTGGCAATCAGTATTATTGGTCTTCTTTAACTTTGTCCCTGTTATACTGCTGGATATCCACCCTGTAATCCTTTTTTGTCAAATTCACATAGTCATTTCTATCCCAATCTGTTTCCTGCAACATTACTATTTGTACCCTACATTTCTTAATATTCTTCAGTGCTCTTTGCTTTTTGTCTATACATGTAAGGCCATGTACATTCCATGATTAATATGGACAGAGTAGGCATTTTGGTAGAAGGTTATTGCTCCCACACGATAGTTCTTTTGAATGTGTATTTCTAACTTTTAATGTTAGGCAGGCTGACCTTTTATAAAGTTGATTTCTTCTCATCTCCATTTGATTCTATCACACATTTTTTCAAGATTTTTGGCTTCAATGAAATACTCAAAAAAAAAAAAACATTCAGAGCTCACATTCCCTTTTAACTTAGCACAAACACATAAAACAAACTGATAACTTTGCAGATACAAGAAACTTACCATTTTCTATGTCTTTAATCTTTGTCTTAGTTTTCAAGCCTGTTTGCTTTAAAAAATGTCTATAGCTTAAGCCAAGGACTTAATTCTAGATACCTATCCCTGAAATAACAAAGAAAATTATCTTAATTCTACATATATGATCAATATACTTCTACTCCCAACCCCAGTAGCCTGAGATCAGAACATTATATTAACTTTAACTTGCCTGAATTTCTTATATTCTTGTTTTGGATGATTTCTTATGGCCTGGTTTGGAGCACACTCATGATGTGCCCATTCTATTAACAACTCTTGCTGTGTAACCCCAGTCTAGTTTCTTATTTGTACTTTCAAAAACTTAGTACAGTCTGTTCCTTCTAGTTTCTGTGGTATAGCAGAAACATCTTAATTTTTTTCTCTGCACTTTGTTTTCCAACTCTACAATTTTTTGAAACTCTTATAGAAACGTCTCATGTTCAGTCAGCTTTTTCTTCATTTAAGTGCCTAATTTTTCAGTTTATCATCTCATCTGAAGAGCTACTTAATGTTTCTTGTAGTTTCCAGCCTTTTGTTGACTGTATAGTCATTTGATATTTTGCTTATTTAAGCACATCTGAGAACACGTGATATATTTTTCCTCTATAAAATGTATATTAAACCATTTTTTAATATAATACTTCATTTTGTGTGTGTATATATATATATATATATATATATATATATATATATATATATATATATAAACAAGTACAAAGGATATTTACTAGAAGTATTTCTACAATGAAAAAGATGATTTACATGGAAAGATGTAAGAGGCTTCAGCTTTGTTAAATTCATTATAGATACTACAGGGGAAAATTAATACTAGCATACAACGTATATAAGGATGAAATGACACAAGTATTGTGTAATCTTAAATTAAGATATAGTTCTATTGCTCATAAATATTCCAACTTTAATTTTAAAATTTACACAAATAAATTAGTATTAAGAACCAGGTTTATTACTCAGACTGTCCCATGAATTTGGAATGTTGTTCTGAAAAAAATCAGGGAGTCAAAAAATAAAGACATTTTCAAGGCTCAGTTGGACAAATGGGTAGGTGATAAGAGTCTTTGATTCAAATTTTTGTAGTCAGTGAATTAACACCTAAGGGGACATCACTGGTAACCATAATGTATGAACTTATGAACTTATAATGGTGGTGAATTAGGAAGTTGTCTCTCTCCAAAGATTACACCATACTTCTGTTGCTATGGCTGACTACAGGTCTTCCTAATATTTCCAAGCATAAGATTATTAGATTAGACAGAATATGTACTAACAAGACATACACCTTTTTCTTCACCATATTGTATACCAATAACCTTCAGCTGTGCAACTGACTAACATGGATATAATGGTTTAGTCAACATTTAGTGGCTTTAACTAAAGTCTTTAAGCCTATATTATTAATTCCAGTACATAGTTACATTGCTGTTTAAGTGGTGTGTTATTATTAAACCCTAGTTTCATTCTTATGTACTGAGTGTATGTCAGGCTAGTTCAGTACTTGTCCTTACATTAAACAGAGTTCTAGGCCAGTCAGCTCTGTCAGCTCAGATCTAAGGGTCTAACTGTTTTTTCCTCCCACCTGCCCTGTGGTAGTTTTGTTCTTAAACCCAGTGCATCTGTTGTTGCCTGCCCATAATGATAATCTTACCACCTAATTCCCTCCATCTACTCTTTTATTGGCTGTTGATAATAAGCACACAAGTATCATTTTACAAAGTCTCTCCCCTTAAACCATTCTCCACACTAAAAGACCTTTGATAAAATTGCTTAATATTGAGTGTACTGATAATGCTTGCACTGATTTCAGTATCAAATTATAGGTTCATAGGTGTGTACTAGGCTAATGGCTCTGGAGTCTTTACAAGTCTAGCCCATAGGATTACCCTGGCATCATGCCACCCGACCTTAGTTCCCAGTGCCTCTGTTGAGTAGAGCTACTGGAGTGATCCCCGGGGTGAATTTTCTATTTTCCCATCTATTCATCAAGATTTCTCTTGAAGAAGGCCAGTGAGGTGCTCTGTTTGACATGTATGGGAAGTCTATTCTATAGCATGGGCAGTCTCTGGGTTATGAACCTGTCCCTCCAGCTTGTTCTGTTGATTGTGGTAATGAGGATGAGATCTCTGGGGCATGTGGTGCAGAGGGATTGGGTTTTCTTTAGATGTAGCATTTCTAACAGAGCTGGGTCAGACGTGGCTTTGTATGTCAAGCAGAGATCGCCTCTAAGTAGGCGATATGAGACAGAGAATAGTTGGAGTTTTTTTGAGTCTGTCCATATAGGGCAAGTGTTTAAAGGATCCTCTTTGTGAGGTACTTTTGCGGCCAATAATTTTAACACTACTTTCCCATAGAAGAACAAGTTACCTATCTTAGTACTTGAACCATGGATGCCTGCATGTAAAGCCAGGACTAGTGAGTTTTATTACTAGAATTAGTTTACTATTTCTTGCTAGTGGCAGAAGAAGGTTTCCAGGCTATTTTTTTTATTTAAATACTCAGTAGCAACTCCACCTAAACATTATTCTAAAACCGAACACCAAGCAGTTATAGTTACCCCTGCCTCCAGAGTCATTCCTGTCGATATCATGAATTGGCACTTCCCCCATAACTTCTCTAGCTAGCCTGACTGAGTTGGGTATCTTAAAGACAGTGTAAGAATTGGCTCATGCTGTCCACTGATCATCTATTACTCAAACAGCATAACACAGTGTGTGAGAGATGTACATCTATGATATCCTTGGAGGCAATAATCTCACACACAGCAAACTCAGACACCAAATTCATCTGTAGTACGCCACACATCGCACCTCTCCACAGCCATCATAAAACACATAATTCATCATATGTTGAGGTTCTAAAGATTAACTTGCCTAAACCTCAAAGACCTCCAAAACACAACACAGGCACAAAGCACACTCATCAAATGAAGCCTAGTTTGTCACATAGCACAAGGATGCTGAGTCCATAAGGCAGGTATTGACTAAATCAAATATGCTTGTTATTGGTAACTCCATTGTAAGACATGCAGATGTGCCTCTTCCCAGGCTGAGCAAGGAAAGAGTGATTATTAGTTGCTTGTCCGGTGCTAGGATGTGTCAGATCATGCAAGCACTCGAGTCCTTGAATAACAAGTAGAAGTATGACTGTCATAGTTCATGCTGGCCTCAATAACTTGAGGTGTACCTCCCTGGACTATATGAAGAGACATGAACAAGCTCTCTAAGTATGTGTGAAAGGCAGATATGAGCCATGCATTGAGCAGCATTCTACCCTCTCCAAGGAAGATGCCATGATATGAGTAAAAAATAATTGGCTTAGTTTTTGGTGTCGTTCAAAGGAGATCCAATATTTGTCAGCCTGGGAGGATATGATCAACACTGGCAAAGGTGCTGTGCACCCCCACAGTGCCTTTTTTTAAGCAAATCCAACATGATAAACCTACCAACATAACAAATTAAATAATGGAAAATATGAAGATGTTACTGATCAAGACTAGGAGCCTAAACAAAAAACTTCACTTCCTACAACCCCTTCTTACCCTGGAGGACATCGACATCTGTGTTGTGACTGAGACATGGCTTAAAATAGCAGAGAGTACTCAGGCTGGGCAGGGCTATAACACCTTTCACTCTTTAGAACAGGTACTGAACAGGAGGGTAAAAGTTGGAAGTGTCTCAAACTACATCCAGACGAGAGTCATGTCAATGCTGGTAAAGCAGCATGATGCACTAGAGCTTCTTCATGTCCAAATAACCATCAGAAAGGTCCTGTACCATACAGTAGCTGGCTTTAGAACTCTCTATATTACAAAAGAAAGCCACAACACCTATCTACAGGAACTAGAATCCCTCAGTATTAAACCCAACATTGTTTTCCTAGGTGATCTAAACTACACTACCACTAGTGCCCAAACACAGAAATTCCTGGACTTTGATTAATTGTTCCAGGACATTTATATTGACAGAGTACCCACTAGGGAGAATAACATCTTGGGTCTTGTCCTTAATAATATGGGAACATCTTGCACCATCCCTTGCCTATCTTCATCATCTGCTAGGCCTGCCCATAAAGCAGTCTCATTCAAAATAAAACTGAAACTACAGATCCCGTCCATCCAAGGTACCTTTAAAAATGTCTTTAAGACAAACTGCCTACTCTTAACTGATACATTGGCAAGCTTCAAATCCCCACTAAACCCACTTAACCCTACTGAATATGCAGAAACATACATCACATTACCATACCAGCAGGGAAACAGCTGCAAAGATGCAGCGGTACCCTATAGGAACAAGTGCAGGGCAAACCCCAGAAACAAACGAAACAAACCCACATGGTGGAACCAGAATATCAACAAAACTTTTAAAGGAAAATAATTTTGACCAAAAGTAAGAAGAGTAATTCCCAGAATGTTAGAGCCCTTGTCAGTAAAATAAACAAATAACTCAGCAGCTTAATAAAATCCACCAGTGCCAAGTTTGAGGCTAAAACAGCTACCCAAGCCAAAGAGAAACATAAGGCATCTTTTAGTTATATTCATAATCTCAAAAACACAATGTAGCAATGTACTGCACTTAGCTGATTGTGAATGATGTTACCTACACTGAGGCTGAAGATCTAGCGAACTTACTGACCAATAAATTTAGCTCTAATTTTACCCTCTCTCCTCTCTGTCTGTCCCTCAAGATACACCTGAATCTGGCTCACCTCCAGCTATCACAAAAGACCAAGTCCTACAAGTGCTTTCAAAAGCTAAAAGTACTGGATCGAAGAGTCCTGACAATATCCCTGGATGGATTTTAAAAAGCATGAAACAAGATTTAGCAACACCCCTAACAACACTGTTCAATTTCAGCTTCAGTACAGATTTTTTAACATACAAATAGAGAACAGCTACAGTCATTTCCCTGCATTAGGGAGAACCTTCCACAGACCCAAGCAATTACAGACCTATAAGTATGACCAGCCTCATATGCAAAACCATGGAAAGACTTACCATGAATTTAATCAAACAGGACATAAGGAAGCTTCAAATACTGGGCCCGTCTCATTTTGGATTCATCAAAGGCAGTTCATGTTTACTCAACCATGGTGAATTTTTTTCCCAAAGGTCACCAAAGCATACCTCAATCTGGTCAACCTTTTGGCACAATTCTTCACTCAGGCACAGTAGAAAAGCTAAATTAACTGTAAATAAACACCATGTAATCCACTGGATTGCTAAATGGCTAACAGATAAGATGCAGATAATCAAAACAGGGTAAGTTACCTCCACAAAGAGACCAATCACCAGCGGAGTCACCCAGAGTCTCATGCTGGGACCTCTACTGTTTGGCATCTACTTTTCCTGAAGTAAAAGCCAATGCCAAAGGGCTGTGGCTGACTACATTTGTAAATGACTGCAAAGCTAAGAGCAGTCATTAAATCCCCAAACGACTTAGCCATCCTGCTGGTAGGTTTGTCCCAAATAAATAAGTGGTTTCAAAACAATAAACTGAAAATAAATGCCAGAACCTACTCCAGAGGACAATATGCCCCAAAGAGCTGACCCAGTTGTTCAGGATTTGGGAACTCATGTGAACAGTGACCTAACCTTTTACCAATATGTGTCCATCATTGTAAGGAACTCTTTCTATATTGTACAGATTATAAACAAAGGGACTGTGTCTGGATGTAGGGATGTCCTTGTCCCACTTTACTCAAGCCTCATTAGGTCAATCATTGAATATAATGCCCTCTTTAGCAAATAGGGAAGCTGGCTAAGCAATATCCATATTTATAGGAACATGATAACATTAAGTACTTAGGACTTAAGTATAAAACTAAAGAGACTAAACAAAAGATAATACAAAAAGTGAGAAACTGGAAGCAATGTTTTATGGATATGGATAGCAGGACAGAAACAGTTAAAATGTTTTTAGTCTCTTTAGTTTTATACGTAAGTCAGGCATATTTTTATAAACCAAAGGAAAAGTTGTAGATACCAACTAATAAAGAGCTGAAGGATTTTATCTGTGTGGGGTAGACAGCAAGACTCAAGGGGGATAAGTTGATTCTTCTTATAGAACAAGGTGGTTTAGGATTACCTGATTTGAAGGGGTGTTTCAGAGCTATACAGTTAAGGCTCCTAAACATAGCACAAGCAGAAAGCTATAATTCAAAGTGGAAAGGGATGATGGCTAAACAGGGAGGACGTTCAAGAAACAAGGAGAGACTGTGATTTTGGATGCAGATCCTTAAGGAGAATAACAATAGCCATACACAGTATTATATTTATAAAGAAGCAGAAAGTATTCTAAGAACTAACCCAACACAGGAACAAAAAAAGGAGATTCTGATGATAGGGATGACTGCAATTAGGGATACAGACAATAGGCAACAGCTAGCTGGAATTTATTGGAGAAAAAATGTGAAGGAACGAAGGTATCAGGAGCAAATAATTAGCGAGAGAAAGGTAATAGAATAGGAAGAGGCCAAGAGTTTATTTGGACTGCAGGTTGCATACTGCCTTCCCTATCAAGGATTGATATCAGGATATACGCAAAGAGAAAGAAATAGGGGGATCCTCAGTGAAAGACCAGGACTGGCACAGTTTTCAGTAGAATATAGAACAGCAAAAGAGTTATGTACCTATCATAACTTGGCATCTGTATTATCCTATGTCATTATTCCTCACAGTAGGGTATTGGATCCGTTATTGGATCCAAGCCAGCAACTTTAGCTTAGACAGATCCAAGGTCCAAGCTCCTCCCTCTCCCTTAATTCCCTGCTGCCCTCTAACCCTCAGATCGAGTTTGTTGACATAGTCACTATCCCTACAACCAAAAAGGTAGGGGAAAAAAAGAAGATAGTCCTAGATCCCACAACACTCCAACTTCCTCATAGACCCCAAAAGGAAGGAGGAGGTGGGAGGGAAATGTGAGGAATAATGACATAGGATAACACAGATGCCAAATTATGTTAAGTACATAACTCTTTATCTGATGTTTTCCATGTCATTATTCCTCACAGTAGGGTCAGAGTCCCCAGCTACTGCATACCCTGGGTGGCCTCAAGGAAGGACATGTTGAATCACTGTGGAAACAAAGGAAGCCCTGTTCCTGGAAACTAAATCCAGTTTGTTGTGTAATATAAAGGTGTGAGGATTACAGCAAGTGGCAGCAGGACAAATATTGTCAATGGAGAGTCTGGCCATGAAGGCTGAAGAAGTCACCACAGACCTAATAGAATGAGCTCTAACCTTTCCTGGGATTGCAAGATGCTTATTGAGGTAGACTGTGGGGATACAGATGGAGATACATTTAGAAATAGTCACTTTAGAAATGGGAAGGCCATATTTATTTGGAGAAAAGGCCACAATAAGCTGGTCTGATTTGTGAAACTCCTTAGTCCTATGCAGATAAAATCACAGTTGCCTGTGTACATTCAAAGTAGGAAGAATGTACTCTCCTTTATTGGAATAATTGGGAAAGAAAACTGGTAACTGAATAGATTGATTCAGATTGGATTCAGTGGAAATCTTGGGCAAAAAGGGTGGATTCATTCTAAGAGACGTTCTATCTTTCTGAAAGACCATATATATGAGGGATCAATTGAAAGGGCTTGCAGCTCAGACACCCTCTTAGCTGAAGTTATGGCTACTAGGAAGGCCATTTTCCATGACAAGAATTTGAAATCACATGAACTAGCAGGTTCAAAGGGGCTCTAAGTCAGAGATTGCAGCATTAAGGTCAGATCCTAAGGAGGCGAAGGATCCCTAATGGGCAGTCTTAGAAGGAAAATGCCTTTCTTGAAGGCTTTACAGAGTCTGGAAAAGAACATAGGTTCTCTATTCTCATGAAAATTGGAAATTGCATCCAACTGAAGCTTTATAGTGGAAACACTTGCCCCTTCCTGAAAAAGTGAGGACAAGAACAACAGAATATCCGGCACAGAAGCAGAAAATGGTTCCAGATTCCTGCTCTTAGCCCAGATAGAAAACCTTTTCAATTTACTACTGTAAACTTTTCTGGTGGAAGGTTTTTGGGAGGCTAGGATAATATTGTTGATGGGGGAAGCTACCCTGGATTGTTTCAAAATCACTGGAACAGGAGAAACCATGCAGTAAGAAGAAAGGTCGAAAGATTGGGAAGAGGGAGCCCCAAAGGATGGGAGATCAGATCATGAAGGGGACTGTATCCAAGAAGGATACCTCAGATGAGACCTTAGGAAGGGAAACCATGCCTGATGAGGCCAGACAGGGGCAATGAGAATGGGATGTTTTCAGGCATTGTGCTGTCTGCAAAACTTTTGGGATAAATGGAATAGGATGGTAAGCATAGAGGAGACCTGGAGGCCAGTTGTCACCTAGAGCATCCCTTGGAGTCTTGCCGGGAGGGGAGATCAGGATGAAGTACATGCTGCACTTGTTGGTAGGGGAGGGAAAGAGATCACAGCATGGTTGACCCCAACAATCAAAGATCTGCCTCACCAATGTTGGATTGAAGGACCACTCATAATGGCTCAATATGGCTCTGCTGAGCTTGTCAGTCTTCAGGTATATGTGCTGCAAGAAGAAAGTGCCTTGAAGACATTGCCCATTCCCACACTCTCATGGTCTCTCTGCACAATGGGTAAGATCATGTTCACCCTTGTTTGTTGATGTACCAGTCCACTGCCATGTTATCCTTCTGAATTGTAACTGTCCCCTGAGGGAAGCAATCTTGAAAGGCTTGCAGTGTTAGGGGTACTGCTCTCATCTCTATGACATTTATGTGCAATTTGGTCTCTAAGGGGGACCACATGCCTTGAACTGTTCTCCCCTGGAAATGCCCCACCCCCACCCCAACAGGGAAAAATCTGTGGTCACCGTGGCCTTGGACAGATGGAGGACCTGCCTAGATTGAGATCCTGAGACTGAAAACACCCAAGGTGTCATCTGCACACTGGCATCAATTTTCAGGACATGGACATGGGTTGAGACAAGATGGACCATTAAACTGCCAAGGACCACTGTAGAACTCACATATGGTACCTTGTTAATAGCACAAGCTGTATGGCCATGGCCATGGATCCTAGGGTCTGAAAAACTAAGTGGACTGGAGGATTCAAAAGATTTAAGAGTTGCCTGATCTGTTCTCAGATCACCTGTACTCTGCAAGGAGGTAATTCTGCAGTCTCTGAGATGGAGTCTAGCTGGACTCCTACAAAATCTAATTTCTGCATCGGAACCAGATTTGACTTCGAGAGGTTCACTGTTATCCCCAGTTGGCTGAACAGACGTAGAACATATCAGATGGTTTGTGACAGTTGATGCCTCATGGGTACCATGAGGAGGCAATTGTCGAGGTATGGAAACACCGGGAATCCCTGCAGCCTTAGGTGAGCTACCACCACTGCTTTACATTTGGTAAACACCAAAGGGGCTGTGGTGAGTCCAAAGGGCAGGGCTCTGAACTGATAATGATTGGCCCATAATCGGAAGTGAAGGTGTCGCCTTGACCACCTTTCTATCTTGATGTGATAGTAGCCATCCTGGAGATCCACTGAGCACATCCAGTGGCCCTTGCGTAAGAGAGGCAGAATGGATTTAACAGTAACCATCCAGAAGTTGGACTTCTTCACCTATAGCTTCAACTCACTGAGGTCCAGAGTAGGATGCAGGTCCCCAGTCTTTTTTGGCACTAAAGAGAAGTGTAAGTTCCAGATCCTCTTTGCTCTGCTGGGACCTCTTGGATGGCTCTTTTTTGAAGAAGTTGTAAAACTTCCTTGAAGGCCAGCTCCCTCTAGTGGGTTGTACATTGGGGAGATGCCTTTGTATTGGAGGGGGTTGAAAAAATGGAATGAATAACCTCTGGAAATGATGCCTAACTCCCACTTATTGGAGGTAATGCTTGTCCAGGCTAGTGGGTGAAGGGAAAGATAACACCTGACTGCCTCCATGGCAGGGCAGTTAGGCAATGCTTCAGAAGCACTGAAAGGGCTGCTCAGATAAAGCTTCCCTGGAGCCCTGATTTTGTGGAGCCCCCCCTGCCTCTAGGGTGGCATCTACTGTTGAATCCTCTCCCCCTGCCTCTGGAAGAGGAATCATCAGGAGTGTCCTGGAAGGAAGTCTGTGACCTCTGGAACCACATCTTCTTAGCTGCTATTTGGGTCTTAGAGAATGCCTTCTGAGGAGTAGAAAACTTTATATCAACCGCAGGCAATGTCTTCCCTTCCTGCTCACTATGGGTCAGTGTGTATTTCACAGATGTTCCAAAGAGGGTGGACCTATCAAAAGGAGCATTGGTAAAAGATTCTTTGAAGGGTTCTGCAAACTCGCACAGTCGTAACCAAGCATGTCGCCTAATTGATATGCTGGTACCTGCCAGTCAAGAGGTAGTTTCCACTGCAGTGGAAATTAACTTCATCAATGAATTAGAAAGGGATGTCAGAATAGAGAGCTTGGGAGACACCTTCTTGAGGTCCTCATCCGGCAACAACTCTGTAATGGAAGTGATAAGTTCTTTGATCAAGTCCCTTTAAAGCTGGGTGAAGTGTGCCAGGAAATTCTGAGGAAATTCTCTAATAAATGGGATGAAAGCGCTAAGCAAGTTGTTTCTCTGGTCCAGTGTTTTTTTGTTTTTAAGTTGTTATTCGCTTTGGCAGTGTTTTAGTTTTGACGTGTGCCAGGTAATTAATTGACCGCAGTCCAAAGGTAGCTGAGGCAAACACACGCTTCCCATGCCGGTCAATTGTCAGAGACTCCCTGTTCGGGGGATGGACCATAGAGCTCTTCTCTACCAGTTTCTTTTTGGTGGCAACTGCTACTACAATGGCATCGACCAGGACTCCTTTGCTCCAGAAGGGTTGGTCCATGGGAGGACTAAGGAACTTGATGGCTCACTTAGTTACTGGTTCCATAGTATTGGGTTCTTTCCAATCCCTGCTGGCAATAAGACCCACCTACTCATCAGCAAGGGGGACACACAGGAAGTAGATGGGCTCATACCGAAAGCCTTCAGAAACACAGACTCCTCTAGGATGGGGAGACCATCCACGCTTTTGCTTAAGGATCTCAAGGATGTCTCAAAAGGAGACATCATCGGGCGGATATCTGGAGGACCCATCTCCTTCATCGAGGTCTGTGTTCTCTGTAAGGGACTCCATGGGTGAGTCCAAATGCCTCTTCTTGCACATTTTCTTATGAGATGCCTTCTCCATGGGGGGCTCCAGGGAGGACTTGGAAGATGCATGGACCGTGTGTGGGGTGGAAACCCCATGAAGGCTAATACAGGAGGGCTGACCCTGGACAGGATGTATGGTCTCATCACCCAAGGTAAAGAAGGGGAGGGGTGAACCTGGAGGAGTGGGAAATGTTGCTCCAGTCCTGGAGAAGATCCTCTCTACCACCCTGAAGTCCGACGGGCTGGAAGAGGTCCCCTCCCCACTCCCAGAGGCTGAAGTCACCTGGAAAGGAGGAATGGGCCCTAAAATAGCCCCATGGCCCCTGGATGATACCAGTCCTGAGCTGTCTAAGGCCGAGGCCCCCAGGGGTAGGGATTGGTCTGAAAGACCCGAACAAGACCCCATCCCAAGGGAGCCACTGCCAACCACTCCAGCATGGGGGCCCACTCTGATCTAAGGGAAGTGGAACAGAGCGGGCCAGGGACCTTGACAGAGTTGAGAAAAAGGGAAAACTTGATACTGTCAGGATCTCACCATGGGTTTCCAGGACCCAAGATCCCAAAGCCTATACAGTTGGAAGAGGAGAATGGTGGCCTGGGATCAGAGAGGCTCCCCTAGCCAGGCAGACTGGGGATGCCAGGAGCCCCAACTCTATCTGGGCTTTGAGGAAGCTCCTCATCATCCTGTCCATATGCAATGGTAACAAGCTTTTGGATGATCTGGAAGAAGTGGATGAGTGGGTAGACTTAGCTGAGGATCCTATCTTGGACCCTGAAGATTTGTGTATAAGTTCTGAAGCTCGGCTCCAAGGTCTAGGACCCAACAGTAACAATGGCCTGGAGGATCCAGGTGTAAGCTGAATCTTCTATAACAGCTATTCCTAACCCGGGGTATGTGTACCCTCATGGGTACATGCTTGGTCGGTTAGGGGTACGTGGGGAAAAAAGATTAACAATGGCAGAAAAGTTTTTTTAATATAAAAAAAAATCCATTGTTAGGCACTTTCGCTATCATACAACTTACTTCCTGCACACAGGAACTCTGTCCTTTGATAGTGAAAGTGCCAATGTATTCCCATATTTACTGTTTAGGTTAGGAAAAAGGTTGTGTGTCTGTACTGTGGTCCTGTAGAAATGTGTGGAGCAGATTGCAGTAATGCTTGTGATTTTATTTAGGGTGGGAATAAGAACGTTTGGTCACTGCAGGAGGTCTTTACTAGATTTCCTGTAATTACCTGTCAAATGTACCTCATTATGAGAAATGTTCCTCATTTTGGGTCTTAAAATGCTCATATTCCTCGAAATTCCACATTGAAAGGATGTGTTATACATTCCTTATTATGAATATTTTTAAACTATCAATGGTAAATAGTACTGAATCATATTCATTCATGAAAATAACTTTTTATAAGTATAATACCACATTCAACCATACTGTGAGATTCCTAGTTCCACATTTTGCCCATTTGTTCCACATTATGAGGGTTGGTGTTCCTCATTTTTGGAGATGGAAGGTTGAGAGATATGTCTGTAAAAAGTAAGAACTTAGCAGAAACACTGGTGTAGTACTTGAAGATCATGTGAATGATGTTGTGGGAAAGGAAACTGGCTCTTAGCTGATACATGAAGACCAAGTGAATTAACTTCTTGGAAGGCAACTTGTTTATAACATGTGTATGGACCTGGATGCGGTTGGTGTTTATTGTAAGATAGCTCTTTTGCTTTTTTCTTTCTTTTTTTTTGTGATAGTAGGTTCAAAAAAAGGATATGACCTAATAATTTTTTTGGGAGCTACCCTTTAATTAATGTTTGATGTGTGGTCTTTCCCTTGCAAGTGATAAGAGGGCTAAGCAAGATTTGATAGGTGCTAAGTAATGCTCTATCTTGTCCTTTTTATTATTATTGTAGACTTTTTGGATTCTGCTTGGCCCTTGGTGTGTGGAGATTGATTGGTTCTTTCCAGACTTATATGAGATATGTGTTAATAATTACATTATTTTAATAACTTTTGTTTAGCAAGAGACATGTTTAATTTAATTTTTTTAAATAATGGTGGAATGTTGTATGCCTTTTGGTGAACATGTACATGATCATCAATCAGGGAGGCCAAAGGTGAAAAGCAGACTTGCCAGAATGCAAAATGGAAGTTCGGCTTAATCAATATTGATTGTCAAGAACATTGTAAATATGTGCTTTGTAGTTTTATGAGGTGCTACTGGATTGTGTGTGTGTGTGTGTCTGCCAGCTTCAGAAGGTGTTACAGGGGTTCAAAGTTATACATTTAGTTTCCAAATATGTCAAAGTTATTCATGGCTCAGGAAACTGTTTTTCAAATGTGTAATTTTTGCCAAAGAGAGAAAACAATGGAAGTAAATTAACTTAGATTGCTGTCAGTGAAGCTGCTTAGTTTAATTAAGATGGAGAAGCAAGCGGGATTCATAAAAGTGCAGGTCATGTTGTTCAACATTATTATCACATGGTAGGCATTTTAAAGTGGAATTCAGAATTTTGCCTATGCTCTTGACACTGATGATATAACATAGGCAATTTATTCTTCAAGGGCAATAGGCACTGAATTTTTAGATGAAACACTGAAATTTAAAGTTGTTTGTTACCAGCAACCTCTAAGATTGTGAGTACTGACTGATTTGAAAACCACCCAAAGTTAAACTTAATCTGCCACTGCCCAGATACATTTTCTTAGAATGTGGGTTTCAATGCTGATTCAGTGAATGTGAGTTTCAAAGGTAGAGAAGTTTTAATGCTAAGTCTGTTTTCATTGTGAGACTGCATTGCTTTGTTTAGCAAATGTCTATCAGTGTTTGTGCTATAAAATTTGAAATAAAAGTTTTAAATTAAATCCAAATATCTGTAATCATTGTAGAAGAAAACAGTGTGAACATTGACACTTTTGAACAGTGTTTATGGCAAATGGGGAGAAATGTGGAAATAGCCAAGTAATGGGACACTAGAATGGCTGGGGGGGGGGGGGTATGGCAAAATTACATGCATTTTGCTTTCATGTACTACTCCAGAATTTTTGACATGAAAAGTTGAGAACCCTAGATTTTCCTGATCTTGTTAACGTACAGTAATTTTTATCATTATTTAAATTTAATATTAAAATTAATTTCTTAATTCTTTTATTAGTAGATATTCTGATACGAATAACTGGCTGAAACCTGGCACAAGAAAAGAGCTGAAGCATAATACAGGAAGTGATCAAAGTACTTCTCAAGACATGTTCAACATTTTTGTGCAAAACACTAACCAGGCACAGTCCTTAGTTTCTCAAATTGAGAAAAAGAAAAAGTAATGTAATGAATACATGAAATATGGATTTTCGTATGTGGGAGGTGAAGACTGTCCTATTCCCCAATATGTGGTGTGTGGGGAAGTGCTGTCAAATGGCAGCATGAAACCTTCCCTACTTTTTACAACATTTAGTAGTTTTTTCAAATGCTTAGCGGAAAATAACAAAAAATGGAATTTGACATTGTACATCCTGTCATGTAACAAAGATTACAAAAACACAGTTAATGCTAGTTGCCATATTAGTTACTGTGTTGCTAAATGTGGTAAAAGTCCTCCTATAGCTGAGAATATAATATCTCCTTGTATAACAGATGCTGTTCAATGTATGCTTGAAGAACGTGCGGAAAATGAACACTATCCCTCTTTCGAATATAGTATCTCAAAGAATTGAAGATATGTCTGATGATGTTGAGATGACAGTAATAGGTACAATTAAAAGCAGTAAAATTTTCGCTATTCAATTTGATGAAAGCACAGGTGTTGCCATTTGTGTTAGTTTGCTTGTTATTATCAGGTATTTGAAAGATAATGACGTTGAAGAAAAGCTTTTGCTTTATCATCCTCTGTCAGAACACACAAGAGGTGAGGATATATTTAATGTCATTGTTATTTCAAAGAAAAGGAGATTAATTGTCTAATTGTTGTGGATTATGTACTGATGGTGACAAGTCTGTCAGGGATTTACTCCAGTCTTCGTGGTCTTGCCATGAAGGTAGCTCCCAATATAAGTTGGAGCCACTGCTGCATCCACAGACAAAGTCTGGTATGTAAGAACCTCCCAGGTGAATTAAAACTTGTTTTGGATGAAAGTTCACAAACTCAAGAATTTTCAAAGTGCTGTGTGAAGAGATGATGAGTCCTCACTCTACTCTGCTCCTTCATACAGAAGTAAGGTGGCTTTCTCGTGGTAAAGTACTTACCCAGCTGTTTGAACTTAGATAAGAAGTCCAGGTGTTTTTTGAAGGCTATCCTTTCCTCCTTCCTTCCAAGTTGTACAACTGTAATTGGCTTCAGGTGCTTGCATAGTTATTAGATATTTTTCAGAATATAAACAAATTAAATTTGACACTTCAGAATAGCTCAGTAATGATCTTCAATATCTCAGACAAAATTCAATCTATGATTAAAAATAAATTTGTGGAGGTTGTGCCTTGAAATGGCCAACCTGAGGTATTTGAAACTCTGCATAATTTCTTATCTGAAAACAAGCTTTGTCTCTCCTGGGAAATAATTGAACACTTGAACAGGTTAAAATCGGAGTTTGAGAAGTACTACCCCAAACCTGAAGAAGAAAACTATTGAATTTCAAATCCTTTTAAAGAATAATACATCTGGGCAGCTAAATTATCAGTCAAGGAGAAAGAAAAGTTGATTGAACTTTCAATTGATAATATAAAAGCCAGATTCAAAGGACAATTTCTTACTAACATTTGGGCAAACAGCAGAGAATACAAGCAGCTTTCTGACAAGGCCCTTAAGTTTTTTTGCCGTTTACAAGTATTGAAATGGTGCAGAGAGCTTTCTCTTCTTATGTCTTTATTAAAAACAAATATCGTAATAAGCTGAATCCAGTCCCAGATTTACAATTACACCTTTCATCAGCTGAATCCAATTTAAAAAAAAATATGTGCCTCAAAACAGGCATAATGATCACACTAAATATATGTGTAAGTTAAAGACTTTTAATAATTATTTGTTTGTGTAGTTTGAAATATTTAATTGTATGATGACTTTGTAACTTACTTATATTTATCTTTTGAGTTTTGGAAATAAAAAAAATATATATATATATATATATATATATATATATATATATATATACACGCTTTGTTCACTTTAATATTAGTTTTTTTTTGTTATTTAGGTGCTGCGGTAGCGTTGTCGCCTCACAGTAAGAAGTTGTCCTGTTCGATTCTCAGCTAGAGCGTCTTCTGTGTGGAGACATGCATGAATGGGCGTACCTTCGTTGAAGGTTGTGCATCAGGGCTGGCAACTCGGCACGTAAAAAAATCTACTGCCAATCATTAGCGGACCGGCGTTCCGCTGTGGTGACCCCTAACCGGGAAAAGCCGAATGACACAACATTAGTTACAACACAGATGTTAGACATAAAAGCAACTATTAGAAATTACAAATATATGAAGGTTATGGTTTTAGGGAAATGGACTGCCATGGGGTACGCAAGTCAAAAAAGGTTGGGAACCACTGCTCTATAACAATAGGAGGACCCAACATGCCTGTTGGATCTGAAGGTCGAGAGGTAAAAGCAATTGCATCCAACAAACTAGTGGGATCCGAGGATGGTCTGGTCTTGACTGGATCCAAGAGCCTCCAATCCGAGGAGACCCTAGATCTGGTAGAAGTGTCCAAGGTTCTAGGATCCAAAAATCTCAGATCCAGTATAGCCTGGGTTGGTGTTGGATCCAGGGATCTAGGATCCTTCAGCCTATGTTTTTTTTTTGAAGAAGGAACCCCCAAACGAATGGGAGGGTCCTTCCATTTAGAAACAGAAGGGGAGACCTTGGGACGAGTGGAAACATAAGGAACTCCTGCACCATACATTTGACTAACAACTTATTGCAGTACTCCACTAAGGCCCTGTGGTTGAGTGCAGCACAAACATTGCATTCAACCTCCAGGTGAGGAGCCCCTAAACAATACAAGCACTGCTCGTATGAGTTAGAATTGGGCACTTTCCTCCTGCACAAAAAGCACTTCTTAAACCCGGAGGGTTTCTCACACATAACAGAAAAGGTTAAACACCCTCCTACAAAAACACATGCAGACTAAGAAGATTAAGAGAAAAAAAGGAGCCAAATGCCTAACTCACAAAGGGGAAAAACTACCAAATAACTAGGTTGTCTAAGGGACAGGAGGTAAAAAGGAGACAACTAATAAAGCTAAAGATTAATATAAGCTTAAATCAAACTTAACACAAGTTTAAATTGCACTTATCTGACACTAGCTGAGTGAGAGCCAAGGATCACATCTATAGATACCTACACCTCCAGGTTAGTGGAACAGCATGATACCTCTGAGATCATCCATGTGCAACTAACATCGGGCAAATCTGCAATGCAAATTGTGGCCTACTACAGATCACCCTCCATGACCCAGGACCACCACTCCATCTTTCTGGAGACACTGGAAAACACGAAGGTCCTACCAAACACCCTGATATTGGGCGATTTCAATTACCCTACCATTCACTGGGAAAACTACTCAAGTACAAATTCCCAGGCCCAGTACTTTCTGGAATTCATCAACTCAAATGCCCTGGATCAGCTGGTAAACTCCCCTACCAGAGGTGAAAACATATTGGACCTGGTCATCACCAACATGGGCGACAGGTGTTCCACACCGGAGGTCAACCCGTCACTGGTTAGATCAGACCATAAACTAATCACTCTGAATGTCCACACCCCACCACCACCCCCAGCTAAGGAAACCACAGTAAAAAACTTTTCTAAAGCAAACTTCACCTTACTTAAGACAGAGGTGGTAAGTTTCACAGCCTCCATGCTAAAGGATAACACTGCCCAAGATACAGAAACCTTTACAAATGCACTCTATGAGCACCTACAAGGATGCATGGATCGTGCCATCCCTAGCAAAACCAAGGCTCACACCTCTAAGAGAAGGAAACCAGTTTGGTGGACCCCTGCAATAAACAGGCTATACAATAGAAGGAGGAAACTAGTTAATAAAAAAAGCAAATCCCAAGAAGGAAAGACATCCCTGATCAGTATCAGTAAGAAACGGAGGTCCCTCATGAAATCATCCAAGGCTAACTTCGAAAGAAAAATAGCCAAGGATTCAAAAGATAACCACAAAACCTTCTTTAGCTATGTTAAGAATAAAAGTGGCAACTCGCAGATATGCACTGAACTAGTGCAAAACAGCACAAAATATACTGAACCTACTTATATTGCCAACATCCTGGCAGATAGATTCAGTGCAAACTTCACCCCCCTCTCACCTCCAAAAGGGCCCACAACAATACTGGAAAAGTGTAGTGTCCCAAAAATCACAGACGCACAGCTGAATATAGCCCTTTCATAAGCCAAAAACACAGCATCAATGGGACCAGATGGTGTCCCAGGCTGCGTTTTGCACGAACTATAGAACCAACTAACCCCCCACCTAAACACGCTGTTTAACCTCAGCATCTCCACAGGCTACATGCCCATAGAATGGCGCACAGCAATGGTTATTCCCCTCCACAAAGGAGGGGCCACAACTGACCCTGGTAACTATCACCCCATAAGCCTGACTAGTCTGGTCTGCAAGGCTATGGAGCACATCATCATGGAACTCATTAACAAAGACATTGGGAACCTCCAAACACTTGACCTGACCCAGTTCGGCTTTGTTAAGGGCAGATTATGCCTACTAAACCCGGTTGACTTCTTCAATTCAGTCACCAAGGCCATAGATGAGGGAAAGGTAGTTCACACAGCCTACCTTGACCTCGCCAAGGCTTTCAACACCATTCTCCACTTGGGTATTACAGAAAAACTCACCAGCCTGAACATAAACCTCTATGTCACGAGATGGGTTGCCAACTGGCTTACAGACAGAACTCACACAGTAAGAATAGTGGGCTCCAGGTCCGACTCTAAACCAGTCACAAGTGGTGTCCCGCAAGGCTCGGTCCTGGGACCCCTACTGTTCAGCATATACTTCTCAGAAGTACAGGCAAACACAGGAGGACTATGGCTAACCAAGTTCGCAGATGACTGCAAACTGGGAGCCATAATTGACTCTCTGGCTGACATGAACACCCTCCAAAAGGGCCTTACTGAGATGGACACCTGGTGTCAAAGTCATGGCCTCAAGCTAAATGCCAAAAAATGCATAGTCATCCCGTTTGGGAAAAACAAAACACCCACGAATTACCACATAGGTGGCAGCCCCCTTAATACAGAAGAGGTAATAAGAGATCTGGGGACCCAGGTAGATAGTAATCTCTCCTTTGACAATCATATTGCCAAAGTAGTTAGGAAATCCTTCTATGTGGCCCATCTAATTACTAAAGGGTTCGCATCTAGAAATAAAGAGGTTATAGTGCCCCTCTACTCATCACTCATTAGACCCATCATAGAGTACAATGCCTCATTTGGGATGTACCTAACAAGACACTTCCAACAGCTGGAAAGACCACAAAAGTACCTCATCAAGAGGATTACTGGTCTCAAACATATGTCCTATGCAGCCCAACTGAAAAAACTCCGGCTGTACTCAGTGGCATATCACTTACTCAGAGGTGATCTCTGCCTAACTTACAACGTCATGTCCAACTCAGAATTGATGGACATGCTCCACCTAAAGAAATCCAAGTCACTGTGAGCCACACGCTCTAGTGAGCTAAACCTCGCCACAACAATAAATAGAACATGCTGGAGGGAAAGATTCCTGTTACAGAGACTCCCCCATGCTTTGGAACAAAATTCCAAATTACATCAGGCAGAGCTCCTCACTAACACTCTTCAAGAGAAACCTCGACGAGTGGATGGGTAACAGAAAATACACCCCTGGGATCACTTCATTGGCTCTGCTTGACAGAGGATCAGTTAATTAATCAATGGGGCAGCGAAAGCCGACACACTCTGGCTAGGCTTATAAATGTCCTCGGGCAGATAGCCTAGTACCTACATATGAACCCATGAACCTATAGCAGAACTCGACAAATGAGATCTAAGGCTTAAAAGGCAGCAGGAGATTATGGGAGAGGGAGGAGGTTGAGCCTTGGATCTGTCTAAGCTAAAGTTGCCAGCTTGGATCTGATGATGGATCCAAGACCCTACTGTGAGGAATAATGACATAGATAAAGAATAGTTGTGTAAAATCTTACCATAACCATAGATGTCCTTCTCTTCCATGTTGCAATATTCTTACTGTGGGATCCTTTGCCTCAGGTGACCCGAACTTCAGCTCCTACACAAAAGCTTAAGCCTGGTTGCTGCTGGTGCATAGGATGTCACACGTAGGGCTATAAATCAGGGGCCTTAAATGTGATGTCTGCATGCACAGACCTTAGAACTAACTGCCCAATCAGACAGTAGTCTAGGTAGTGCCAAATGATGTCCTCTAGACCAGTGAAATGCAATTGACTACTCAGTGTGACCATGGTCTAGGTATTTCCTTATGAAGCCTCATAGACAGGGAAAGGTAATGCTGGGGGATAGGTGGGAGGGAAGGAATACTGCAACATGGAAAAGAAGGACATCTATGGTTATGGTAAGATTTCACAAAACTATTCTATGTCCTACTATTCTCATGTTACAGTATTCTTACTGTGGGAGAGTACAACAGCTTAAGAAGGAGCAAGGGTGGAGGAAGAGGTAGTGGATTCCAGAAAACCTTGCAGGATTGCCCTTGCAAATCCTGCTGTGGATCTGGAGATATGTTCCAGCTTGTAATGTTTGGTAAAGGTATGTATAGGACCAGGTGGCTGCCTCAAGGATGGCAGTTGTGTCCAGGCCCTTGAAAAAGGCCCCAGAATAGGCTACAGCTCAGGTAGAGTGTGTCCTGACCTCCTGATGTGTTTTCCATGGTAGGAATAGCAGAAGCAGATAGCTTTCCTAATCCAGCAGGAGATAGTTTGTTTGGAGACTGCCTTGCCCAGGGCCCTGGGATGGAAGGACACAAAGAGTTGATTAGACTTTCTAATGGTCTTAGTTTTGTCCAAATGGAATCTTAGCTGCCTGTGGACATCAAGGGAGTGCAGTATTCTCTTACAGTCATTTTTAGGAGATGGAAAGAAGGTGGGTAAGTGGATAAACTAATTCAGGGATAACTCATTGACCACTTTGGACATGAAAGAGGGGTTGATGCGCAGGGTCACCCTATCTTTGTGGAAAACAGTGTAGGGAAGGAATGCCATGAGCACCTGTAAGTTTGAAATTCTTCTGGCTGAGGTGAGGGCTGCTAATAAAACTGTTTTCCATGTGCACATCTGCAGGGATGCAGAGCTGACTCGCTCAAAAGGAGCAAGGGTAGGTTTTTCTAGGATGTAGTTTAGGTCCCAAGGAGGTGGGATAGGCTTCCTTGGTGGCCTAATGTGCAAGACTCCTTTTAAAAACAGTTTAACATCCAACCTGGAGAGTAGAGGAGGGTCCAGTGGTAAGCTGACAGAGATGGCAGATAGGTGCACTTTCACTGGAGTATGAAAGGTCTGATTTTATGAACTCACACACACAGGTTAAGACTAGAGGAACATCTGCTTGAAAGGGGGCCCTATGTCTTTAGAGACACCATTTGGAGAACTTTTCCATTTGGAAATGTAGGATAGTCTTGTGTTGGGTCTCCTGGCCTCTTGCAAGATAGCATGTCCTCAGTGTAATGGTGTCTGAAGGGGACTAAAAGTTTATCACCCAGTAGGTTAGGGAAAGCATTTCCAGGTGTGGGTGAATGAGGGTTCCCTTATGTTGCGTGAGCAGATCTACCTTGTGGGGCAACTTGTGGTGATTGCCCTTGACGAGGGATAGAAGAAGGGGAACCGATGCTGTCTTGGCCAATACTGAGTCATTTTCAGGAGGACTTTCTAAATGAGAGGGAAGGCATACATAAACAGTCCCTTCCATGAGATGATGACGGCATCCTCTCTCCAAGTTAGTGGGGAGGGATCCTTGGTACAAAAGGTTTTCAATTGTCTGTTCTGGGAGGAGGCAAATAAATCTGTTTGTGGTGTGCCTCATTGGTGGACAATGTCTAGGAATACTTCTCTGTGCAGCATCCACTAGTTATGCAAAGAGAAAGATATGCTGAGGGCATCCACCTGATGGTTGTGCTGGGATGGGATATAGAGAGCCTGTAGAGATATGCTGCTCTGAGAGGCTAATTCCCAAACTTGCAATGCTGGCCTGCAAAGTAGGTAAGACCTGGTCCCCCCTTGTTTGTTGATGTACCACATAACAATGATATTGTCCATGAAGATTTTTAGGGGGCCTGGTTGCAAGAGAGGGAGAAAGGCCTGCAGGGCTAGCTGAACTGCAGTCACCTCCCTTATGTTGATGTATTTTTTCAGGAGAGGTGGTTGCCAGAGGCCTTGCACTTTGAGTCCATTCATGGTAGCTGCCCAGCCCAGATGTGAAGTAGCTATATGCATGTGTAAAGTTGGTGTGGTGGGTTGGATGGCAGGCCTGAGTTCAGCTGTATCTGTTGAATCCACCACTTCAATTCTATTTTTAAGCAAGGCAGGAAGGGTATGTGGAAGTCAAGAGGGTGGCTGTGTTGAGACCACACATTCTTTAGATACCACTGAAACTTTCTCATGTGCATCCTGGCTAGTGGCAGCATAGGTATTGTGGCTGCTGGGTCTATATCAGCTTATCAAAAGCTGATAAGAGCGAATGCTCTTTGATCAAATCCAAAACATTGAACAACCAAAATAGCGAAGACACATGACAGCGATTGTTTTTCCCAGGGAAAAAAATCACTGTTCCACAAAAAAACAAAAAAACAAAAAAAAAAAAAACAACATAAAGTAGGGGGCTTTGCCCCCGATGTGGGGGCCTGTTCTCCCCACACTCCCCCTACTTAAATATACCAACTCCGAGATCACACCACAGTGGACTAAATGGCAAACTCCCAAAAACGGCCCAGCGATTTTTTCCCTGGGAAAAAAAATTGCTGCTCCGTGTCTTCGCTATTTAGGTTGTTCGATGTTTAGGGTTCAATCAAAGAGCGTTCACTCTTATCAGCTTTCAGTAAGCTGATATGGACTCCATAAGGCCCAGTAGGTGCATGAAATACCTGGCTGACAAGTGGCTGACCTGAAGGAGATTCTGGAAGTGGCTGATCAGGGAAACTACCTTGTCCTGAGGAAGGAAAGCCTTCATCAGGTCTGTCCGTATCCTGCAACCCAGGGAGGTTTTGTCATGTGCTGGGGAGAGGGATGATTTGGTGATGTTGAATGCGAGTCCAAACCCCTAGAGCAGAGACATGGAGAACAACAGATGTTTTCTGAAGATGTATTTCCCTTCTGCAAGGATGAGAATGTCATCTAGGTAGGAGTAGATTTGAATGCCCTTGGTTCTGCAGTAGGCTATGGCAGGAACTAGGCATTTGATGAAGACCCTTGGTGCAGTGGATAAACCAAAGGGCAAGGCAGTAAACTGAAAGTGTGAACACGGTCCAGCAAAACATAGGAGGTAAGCCTTATTCAAGTCCAAAGTGGCCATGAAAGCCTTGGGTGGCAATAGTGGAAACAGGTTTTAGAGGGATAGCATTCTGAAGGTGGGAAATTTCAGGAAGAGATTTAAGAAGGATAAATTCAGGATTGGCCTCCAAGGGTCATCCTTTTTTGGTACCAGGAATAACCTGGAGTAGAAACCTTTTCCTTCTTGACCTGGTGGAACCGGTTCTATGGTTACCTGTGTAAGAAGATCCTGGATAACATGAGGGATGAGGGGAAGTTGTTTATTGGGTGGTAAGGAAATGCCCTGAGGTCTGAGTTTTTCCTCCCAAGATAGAAAATATCCTTTTTCCACTATTGCCAGAACCCAACAGTCTGAGGTGACTTCTTTCCAGAAGGACAAACAGTGAGAGAGGTGGGATGAGAGATGGAGGTGATCTAGGCAGTCACACATTGTTGTTATTATTTCTGTCCTGAAAGGGCTGTCTGTGGGTGGACTGAGAAGGGGCTGTCCTGGGAGAGGATTGCCTCCTTGTCCCTTTCCTATGTCTAGAAGTTGAAAGAGTGGCAGTAGGGGCTCTCCTGACATAGGTAGTTTTTGCAGGGTAATTCCTATAATATTTTGGTATTGTGGAGATCAGTAGGTGTTTGATATCCTGGAGTTCCTTACTCTTCTCTTGTATGTTCTTAAACAGTTCTGCGGATTGTTTCCCAAACAGAAGGTTATTGTCTAGTGGAGCATCCAGAATTTTGGATTTAAAGTCTTCAGGCAATGGCTGGAGTCTAAGCTAAGAGTATCCATGAAGCACAGAAGCAGATGCAGCAGATCTAGCAGTGGCCTCTGCTGCATCATAACTGCATCTAATCGAGTGTCTAGTGACTTGAGATGCCAAGGACAGTTTAGATGGTATATCAATCTTATTATGAGAATCAGGCAAGGAGGACAGTACAGTAGTAGCTTGGGATACTAAATCCAGGGCATATTTTACTATATGGACATGGTAATTAAAAGCCCTAAAAGCTAGGGTGGAAGAAGTGTATATCTTCTTGCTCAGCTTATCCATTACCTTGCTAACCTTGTCAGATGGTAAGAGGGATGAGGAAGGAATAAGTCTAGACTGCTTGTCTGGGGCTACAGCTATCACTGCAGGGTCTGCCAAGGGTGCCTTTGGTAGAAATTTGTGGTCATCAGGGACCTTGTAGAAATGATGAGGTCTCTTGGGGGCAGGTGGTTGAGAGTCAAGGTTTTTAGAGACTGATGCAAATGCATCTAAGTATGCAGGAATCAGTGGTGGGATAGCTGATGGAGGGGGTGATTCAACCTGCAGCAGCTTAAAATACCTTTTTTGTGTTTCTGTCATCTGGGTAGTATCCCATTGTAAATACTCCCTCATTTTTGTTATAGTCTCTCCAAATGTAATTCCTCTGGAGGGGAGTCTCCCTCTATGGAATCCTCATCAGGGGAGTAGTATACCAAAGGGGAGGCTATTTGGGATGCGCATGTGACAGACTCATCAGGGGAAGAGGATAAGACTTCTTCTTCTTCCTGAATAAAGGAAGGAAGGATAGAATTGGCAGAAGCAGGTCTTGGACTAAGTACAGGTATAGTTGAAGCAGAGGAGGCTGAGGGCTATGAAGGCCTGCATCAAGGACTGAGTGAAGGGCTGCCAGTCTGGTTGTGCCTCTGAGGAAGTAGACAAATGTCTTGCCTTTTGTCAATTTTTTTAAGGGAGTTGCTTTTGGAGAAGCTGTGGGCCTAGCTTTAGGGGAGCATCCAAAGGTGGAAGGATTGGAGTCCTGGGTCAAAGACGGTCATCTGGAGGAGCCTGGCTCCCCCTCGACTTTAGTAGTAACAGATGCCGGAATATCCTCCGCGGATGTGTCAGCTGGTACTTCAGAAGTGGCTTTCTCGAAGGTAGATGCTGAAGTTAACTGCTCTAGCGGACGTCTCTCAACCCCTATATCGATGGTTGGTGGGCCCTCCGATGACAGAGGGGCAGAGGTGGTAGACCTTGAAACTTTGGCCTTTTTTCTTTGCGGTTCCACTTTGGTGGCCGACTCCAGATCCATTCTTAACGCTAGCTTTTTTAATCTCTGATTCTCCAAATACAAAATGAGAGCAGCCAGACACATTCTTAGTGTTTTGGGGACAAAAGAATGGCAGATGGTGTAGTAGATATGATCATGTTCCAAGCCTAAACAGAATAAACAATGGTCATGAGAGTCTTTATGCGGGATCTGATGACCGCATTTGCATTTACCTTTCTTAGCAGACATCAGCTAAGAACTGACCAAGCTCAAGCAAAAAATTAGAAAGAATTCCTCAATGGGGTACTTAGCTTTAGACATCTTGAAGGAGAGGAGCGAAACATTTGATCCAATGTTTGACTGCGGCAGAAAAGTTCAGAGGTCTATACATGCAGACATCAAGTTTAAGACTCCTGGTTTATGGCCCTATGTGTGATGTCCCATGCACCAACAGCAACCAGGCTTAAGCTTTTGTGTAGAAGCCTATGTTCGGGTTGCCTGAGGTGGAGGATCCCACAGTGAATAGAAGGACATCATCAGATGCTGCTATAAGAATCAATCAGAGGAAGTTATAAAGGATTAGGAAGAGAGATTGGATAAGCACAAAGAAACAATAGGATGTTATATGTAGTTCTCCCAAATATGCAACAAAGTCTAGAAGATTTAGAATCTTTGCTTGGACGTGTTTACACAGGTATTTTTATACCCCATGTAGACTCCAATTTTTTTTTCCTCAGGTAGATAGCAAATGTTGGAGGTGTGATGGGGAACATATCTTCTGGGAGTATAATGAGTTGGCAGACTTTAAAAATTCCCTGCAGACTACTCTATCAGAAATACTGGGTGAGCAAATTGGTATAACTAAGGAAATGATTTTTTGAGCTATGATACAGAATCAGAATTGTCTATACATAGTAAAGCATTGCTGAGTCTAATTATGGTGGCTGCCAAAAAAAAAGCAATTACTACAAAATAGAAATCAAAGTCTAAACCAACTGTACTAGAAACAGTGACTATAGTAACATAGATAAAACAACTGGAAATGGGATCTTTAGAAAAGGATAGGAGCAAATTACATAGGAAAAATAGGAATTTTGGGAACAATACATGCAGAATAATGTTTTGGAAGAGGCATGAGGTTTAAAAGAAGGCAGGATTCGACTGAGCTATGTTATGTTTAACTGCCAATGACTGGACAGATTATAAGGGATATAAAATGTTTGCAACTGAAAATATGTCAATATGGTTTGTTTTCAATTATATAAATGTGATTGCCTTATGTCATAACTGGTAATTTAATAAAGATGTTTCTTGTTAAAAAAAAGGGGGTGGGTACTGGCTAGGCTTAAAATGGCCCTTAGGGCAGTTAGACTAGTACTTATTTATGAACCTAGTCATCTTATTGTCATGGCAACAAAGAGTACCAGGATCAACAACATCCTATAAGAAAGGAATGTAGAATTGTGTCTGTAACATCATAAATCAGCGCGGCGCAGTGGTGCAGCAGTTAACGTTGTCACCTCACAGCAAGAGGTTTACCGGTTCGATTCTCGGCTGGGGTGCCTTCTGTGTGGAGTTTGCATGTTCTCCCTGTGTTCACGTGGGTTTCCTCTGGGTACTCCGGTTTCCTCCCACATTCCAAAGACATGCATCTGGAGCATTTCTCCCCGGGCCTTCGCTGAAAACAGGCTCTGTGGAACTTAGTTGGACTTTCCCGGTCAACAAATGATAAATAAAAAATAAATAAAATAAAAATAAATGCAGATGTCTGAGTAGATCACTACATAGATCACCACTTCAGTTGTGTTCCTTACTCCAGGTATTTGCCAGAAAGTGGGACATCTGAGCACCCTCCAGGGCTCTCCTTAGACATTCCTGTAAGTGTAGCTTCACCTTGGATGATGAAGGCCCAATGTTCCATATAAAGGGGAGGTTCACACTAATACTGCAGCTGTGATACTCTATTCAAACAGCTATTGTTATGTGTGAAAGTTGTGTGTCTGCCCCCACACACACACACACACACAATTGTACTATACATACTGTAGGGATCATTGCTTCAGCTGTATTCCCTACTCTAGGGAGAGTACTAATGCTAAATGAGAAACACTGATACAGTGAGGAAAACTGCAGCACTGCCTACAATATGACAGTGGGGAAAACCATCCTGATATACATCATGTAGTGTTTATCGAAAGTGTGGAATGAGATCCACATTGCTGTCTCACGAGGTACTAGGCTGAAACTTTTTTAAAGAAAACAGCAGTAGTGGCAATTACACTAGTGGAATGCACCCCGACTTGTGCTTTCAGCTTCTTGTTCACAGACTCACAACAGAAACCAATGCAACCCATTAACCATTCAGATGTGTTCTGCTTGCAAACTAAATTATCTTTTCCTGCATATAAAGAAAAAAAAGAGCTGGCCAATGTCCCAGATGACCTTCATCCTGGTGATGTAATGCTAAAGCTGCTTGTGGATATCCAGCCAAAGTATTCATTTCTCCCTTGTTATATGGATTAAGAAAAGATGGAGTTGGATGGTCTGGTGAAGAAATACATCTGACTCTACCTTAGAGATAAAGGAGGGGGTGTTCTCAAGAAGAACTTTCATTTGTGGAACACTTTATGTGGTTCTTTTTTTGACAGCTTTGATTTCAGAAGACCTTCTGGCTGCTGTAATAACCAAGATGCTGGATAGGAACTTAAGTGGCACTGAAGCACTTGGATCAAAAGGAGAGGTCAGTTGTAGCATAAAATGCAAATCCCCAGGAAGGGGGTTCTGTCAATGTTTTATGTGAAGGGGCCCCTATCAGAAAGTGCCTAACCAGGGTGTATGAGGAGAGATAGAATGGTCCATAAGCAAGCATGCTGAAAGGTGTACCTTCACAGAGGTGAAGGAGATGTAACAGGACAGTAGTTAGACCAGGTATTGTAAGCTCTTTGTTTTTTTTTTTTTGTTTTTTTTTGGGGGGAGGGGGTTAGGGGCAGAATTGTGGTGCTATTCCTTTGGTGTTGTATCATTTAGAGAACTGCTTCCATCTGGTCCTGTACAATCTCTTTATACTTGACCTTCTGGCCACTTCTCCTGTGCCAATTCAGATTACTGAAAACAAGTTATAAAGTTTGGTGATTTTTCTAGATCAATCAAAATGCAACTTGGAAACAGCAAAAAGCACAGTTATAAAGCATTTTTGCAAAGGAGCTTGCCCCTGCATCCCCCTTCAATATGGAGGACTTTGCACCACATCTCTTTTCATAAATATACTAACTCCAATTTACACAACAGTAAGAAAAAGTGAAAATTGCCAGTAATAGTGCACAGTGGTCTAAATCAGTGTGGCCACTGAGAAAGTATTAAGTCTATGACTTCTATTTACTTTGTTAAAAATGTAATCAAACTATGATCACAAAAAGAGAACTTCCAAGATGGCTGCACATTGAGTATCAGCTTAATTATAGTATTCCCGGTGTGAAAACAGAAACTTAGCAGTGAAAGCCAGTGGATTTATATTTCTGGGTAAATTTCAGTAACTGGCTATTAAGTGCACTACCTGGATGCCAGAAAAAAGAAATAGAGAGGACCTGAAAGAAAATCAGCTATAAAAGGTGAGAAAAAAAATACTAACTGGAAAAAATACTGCAGCTGTTCAGCAAAAATCAGTGCAACTTCCAGTAACCTAGAGGAAAGTAAAAGACAACAGCACACAGACCCAATTAAAATAAACAAAACACTGATGAAGTATATCAACTCAAACAACAAAAGGCTGGAAAAAATGGAAGAAGCTTTAAACAGATATTCAGATGAGGTGATAAAACTGGAAAAATCAGAGGTCAAAATGAAGAAAAGGCTTGCTGAATATGAGACTGCTCAAGAAGAGATGTTTCAAAAAATAATAGAATTAGAGGACAGAGCACATAGGGAAAACCTGAGATTTTCTGCTGTACCAGAGAAGCTGGAAGGAACAGACTGTATTCATTTTTAAGAAAGCACAAATAAGCAACTGGACTGGTATTCCAGAGCAGGAGTTGCTAACTGAAAGGGCATTTTTTTGTGTGTATGCTCCAAACCTGGTTATGAGAAAGCAACCTAGACATTTAATAGTAAAGATGCAATCCTACCAGCAGAAGGAGTTAATTCTGACAAAGCTGTGGCAGAAAGACAAAGTACTAAAAGCAAGAGACAGCAGAGGGTTTCTGGAGAATGATTATTCATTGTACACCAGGCAGAAGAAGAGCAAATTCCACTATTCGGGGAATGTTAAGATGCAGGCATGAGATTCAAACTGTTGTGCCCAGTTATCTTCAAAATATTCTTCCCTGGAGGGACAAAATCATTTTTGATGAAGTACATGCTAAAGCACAGGAAATAAAAAAAAGTTTATCCAACAAAAAGTGAGTGGCAAAATAGAAGGAGATTCTGCTTCTTGTTCTTCTTGTAATAAAGACCACAGAGAGACTGTGCCAGTGAAAACGTTTCCAATGTTTCAAAGGAAAATACTTAAAAAAGGAGAAAAAAGCACAACAGTTGGCTAGAAGAATTGAGAGTATGTTGAAAATGAAAGCAGAGACAGAATCTGGGAGATGGAGAGGAACGTGAATAAAACTGGTAACTTGGAAATTGACAAATGTGGGATTACAAAGCAATAATTATATTTGTGAAACATGACAGAGCAAGAAAATCTGGAAATATTGGACTCTTTTGGTCTTTGTTAAATATGTAGGGGACTCTAAAGCATATGCCCTACTTCATGTCATTAATGTTCGGAAAAACACTTAGGAGAGGGAAAGAGAGTGAGATAGTAAACTGAAAGTAAAACAAAATATTTTCCTAATGGTACTATTTTTATAGTGTAGGCTTTTCTTTGCATGCAATAAAGAAAAGTTTTCACAGTTATTTTTAAGTATAATGGTGATGCTAACGTAAACAGCTGTTCTTGTTTTGTTTTTTTTTCTACCTTTTTCTATCATTCTCCTTGTTCAGTTTTAAGAAATGCAGGCACTGCAATGTATAAAAATAAATTTTGCATAGAGGAATGACTGGATTAAGGCCCTTAGCTTGATCTAGTAAGTTTTAAGAGAAAGCAAGTAAATCAAAAATAATATTGAATATTATAAGTTTTTTTTTTTTTTTCTAGCAAAGAAATGTATGATTAGTAGCAATTCTGTATCTGGTCCTCATGTCTCCAGAAGAAATGGCTAGGAGATAATGTTCTCTGAAGGCATTTAAGTGTTTACTTAGCTGGGAGAGCTATACCAGACAGCACTTAGTTGAAACACAGGCTGCATCATGTGTCTTAGCATGGATAACCTTTCTTTTAGGTTAACTGAAGCATGTGACTGTTGCTGTCAATTTGGAATACGTATTCTTATTAAGAGGGTAAGACTTCAATATTTGAAGCTGCGCATACTTTTGTGTGTCATTATTATGTTAATAGGTTTTATGGGGTACTCGGGTGTGTTTTTTGAGGGCTTTAAAAAAAAAAGCTTTGTAAGATGTGACATAGGCTCAAATGGATACGACAAGAAACAACTGTATAAAAAGATCAACCTGCCAAACAGTGTATGCATGTAACAGAAACGCTGGAACAGACATTAAACAAAAAAAACTGTTGTACATAAAAGGTGCAAATAACTTTTTAATACGATGCTTTCTGTAATATGTTTAAACATCAATAGTCTCATAGATAAATACAAAACAGAATGAGTAGTGAACTATATTAAACAATTTAAAGTGCAAAAAGCTATGCTACAGGAGATACACTTGGAAAGAAATGAACATGTGTATTTGATAAAGAAAGGTTTTCAGAATGGTTATTCAACAGAATACCTGGGACAAAGGAAACCAGGAGTACTTATATTAATTGCAAGAGGAACTTCAATAGTGATATAAAATAAAAAGATAATGGCAGATTTTTAGTACTAATGGGCTACTTGCAAGGGAGGAGGACTACACTGGCATGTATTTATATTCCACCTAAAACTGCTATAATGGAGCTTAAGAAAATTCTGGGAGAAATGATCAGCTTTCATCAAGGAATATTACTTCTAGGTGGGGTCTGAAATTTGATTTACAACAGTGAAGATGTGTGTGGCAGCCCCAGAAGGGAAAATATAACAAAGTTTGGTAGATTTTTGAAGTAATTTATGAAACTATTTGGCATGGAAGATGTGAATTCAGTACTAAGAGATCCTGTGAAGTGAATGTACATATTATTCCCCAAGATACAAAAATTGGGCTAGGCTAGACAGAGTTTATATTTCACAGGAACATGTGCATTTAACTGAAGGTCTTGACACACACCCAATAACTATTTCATATCATGCGCCAATAATAACTAAAATAAGAACACAGGGTATTGAAATAAAAATGAGACACTGGTGCTTTCCCACCTATCTGCTGAAAAAAGCAGAATGTAAGGAATAAGTAGTGGACATTAATTCAGGTGTTATTAGAGAAGACAGAAATTTCTTCTGAAAATATAGCTAGGGAGTGGGATAAAATTCAAGTGGAATTTAAAAACAGGGTGGAAATAAATGTGGAGATATGGTTATTTTTATTTTTTTTATTTATTTTACATTTGTTGACCGGGATAGTCCGACTGGATGCATGTCCATTTTCAGTGGAGGCCCGGGGAGAAAAGCTCCAAGGGTAAGCAGATACAGCATTACATAATTTATTTATTTATTTATTTTTATTTAACATTTGTTGACCGGGAAAGTCTGACTAGGTTCCACAGATCCTGTTTTCAGCGGAGCCCGGGGAGAAATGCTCCAGAAGCATGTCGTTAGAATGTGGGAGGAAACTGGAGTACCCGGAGGAAATCCATGTGAATGCAGGGAGAACATGCAAACTCCGGACAGAAGGCACCCCAGCCGAGAATCAAACCAGAGAACCTCTTGCTGTGAGGTGACAGCATTAATCGCTGCACCACTGCGCCACCCAATAATATAATATATATAACATAATACCAGCATTACATAATACAAACAGACTGTTTACAGAGATTACATAAGTAAGCAATTTAAACAAGTTCAACAGGTTAGAGTTAATCCCGAGTGTAAGTCAGGATTAAATTAAATTACACAGTAAGCTGGTTAATAGATTTTTTACACATTCTAGAGAGATTTAGCCAGGCTTGATACAGTGACATAGCCAGTTAAGTGACAAATGTTGTTTGAGTCTAGTTTTAAATTGACCTAAGGTGGAAAATAAGGTAATATCAGCTGGAAGAGAGTTCCAGGATCCACTTACAGAGTTTGCAAAGAGAGAGTCACCAGCTGTGTTATTAATTTTGCTAGTCTGAATTAGTAGTTTGTTAGAGGATTGAAGCAGTCTAGGATTGTTATAGGGGGTGATAATATTTTTAAGTGCAGGAGTATTGTTCGGATTATAGAGGATTTTATAGGCCATAATCAGTTGGTTATACTGGATTAGGCTGGGTAGTTCAAACCACCCAAGCTGATTTAGATTGATGCAATGATGTGTCCTAAATGGCAGCCCAGTGGCAAACCTGGCAATGTGGTTGTAGCAAATTGAGAGTTTGTTAAGGACAGTCTTGTTTAAATTCGAGAGTAGAGGGGATGCATACAGAAGGGTTGAAAGAAGGTGAGAGCGAGCTATGGCAATTTTAGCTAGAGGGGTTAGGAAGGCTTTTATTCTGTAAAGTGACCTTAGTTTTTTATTGATGGTTTTGATAGTTTGGTTAACATGTAGGTTGAATTTTAGATTATTATCTATGATGACATCTAATAGTTTTGTAGAGGGGTCAGGGGAGATTATTGTGCCATCATTTGAATTTATGGTAAAGGTGAAAGCAGTAGACCTACGTGTTGGTGAAAATAACAGCTTTTTAGTTTTTTTGGGATTTAGGATCAGACGACGTTCAGAAAGCCAGTTTTCTATTGTATTAAAGGTGGTCTGGGTAGCTGACCATAACTCTGTTGGAGATGTGGCCGAGCAAATCAAAGTAGAATCATCAGCATATTGGATACAGCTGACTTTTGGGATGACAGTATAAAGGTCGTTAATGAAGATGGAGAACAGCAAGGGCCCTAGTATAGAGCCTTGTGGTACTCCAAGGGTGTTAGGTAGAAGGCTAGAGAGTTTGTTCTGCCAGAGGACAGCCTGCTGTCGACCATTCAGGTAGGATTGAAACCATTGAAGGGTTCTAGTATGTAGACAGAATGTTTGCAGGGTGCGGATTAAAAGTTGGTGATCAACCATATCGAATGCCTTGGAAAGATCCAAAGAAGAGGGCTGAGGATATATAATTATTGTTGCGATTATGGTTTATGGTATTGGTAAAGGCTAGGAGGGCTGAAGTAGTGCTGTGATGAGGACAGAAACCATGCTGAGTGTCTGCCATAAGGTGATTCTGGATTAGGTGGTGCATGAGTTGTCTATGAATACATTTTTCCATAATCTTTGCAAGTGGAGAGAGTATAGCTATTGGCCTATAATTGGAGAATTCAGTAGAGCTGCCTCCTTTGTGAAGTGGGATTACAATGGATATTTTCCAGATGGTGGGAATTTTAGCTTCTACTATGGTTCGATTGATTAGTATTGAGACGGGGTAAGCAATAACATCAGCTGATTTTTGTAGGTACTTGGCAGGGAGTTGATCAGCAGAAAGTGTAGTGGGTTTTAATTATTTGATCAAGGTATGGATAAGTGAAGTGGCAACTGGTTGGAAGCTGAATGCGGGTAGGATTCTAGGAGTGCTACTTTCAGGACCAGGGGAGCTAGAAGGTAGTTGGCTAGGTAGGGCTTGAACTGTCTCAGTAAAGAACTGGTTAAAACTGTCAGAAACATCTTCAGGGGTTTTATCAATAGTAGCAGCAGGGATTGCGGTTGAAGTTTGTCCAGGATGCAGTAGATTATTTAAACCTGCCCAAAACTTCT
Organism: Protopterus annectens; assembly: GCF_019279795.1. Classification (NCBI taxonomy): domain Eukaryota; kingdom Metazoa; phylum Chordata; order Ceratodontiformes; family Protopteridae; genus Protopterus; species Protopterus annectens. The sequence continues at coordinate 944,382,575 of NC_056728.1, forward strand.
GAGGGTTATTTTGATTTACTGTTTGTAATAAATTACAGTAGTATTGTTTTTTGTCTTGTAAAATGGATTTTTTAGTTTCATTCCTGGATTTCCTGTATTTAATGTGATCTTGGAGGTCTTTAGAAGAATGCCATAAAGCACATGCTTTGTTTCTAAGGGCAATTTTGAGTTTAGACTCTTTAGAAAGCCATGGCACAGTTTTTACCTTAGTTCTCTTTGAACGAACAGGTGCATGCAAATCAAGGATCTCAAGGAATTTGTTGTTAAAGTATGCTACTGCTTCCTCTAAGGGGAGGTGTTTTAGAATAGACCAATTACATGAGTTTAGTTCTTGTTGGAATTTGGCAGGGTCAAAGTTTATATTGTTTCTAACCTTTCTGAGAAAGGCTTTTGGGAATTAATGGCTTTGTGCTTAATTACATAGGTGAGAAGGTGATCGCTTATGCCATCAGGGAGGGTACCAGAGGTGTACAGCTGGGGGTGACTATTTATGAGTACCCAGTCAAGTATGCTTTCTTTTTGGTTGGGTTTACCTATCCTGGTAGGGGTGGATACGATTTGTGTAAATGCATGCAGGTTAATATGGGTAATAGGGGATTCTGAGGAACAGGTGCCCCAGTCTATGTTAAAGTCTCCAAGTAGTAGGGTTTCTTGGATGTAGTGACATGATAGCCAGTGCAGGATATCTTCAAGTGTAGATATATTGTTACCAGGGGGAATCTACATACAGATGATATTAATGCATTTATTTTTATTAAGTTGCAATTTGGTGGCAAGAATCTCAGAGTTATTAATCTGAGGTGATTGTATTACATCTATGGTGACATTCAATTCAGATTTATAGAGTACAGCTACCCCACCCCCCTTCCTCAAAGCACAATCCAGCCTGTGTATGTTGGACACAGGTGGTAACACTTCATTGTCTGTAGTGTTAGGTTTTAACCAGGTTTCAGATAAACAGAGAATCTCAGGGAAGTGGACATCCAGAAGTGCATGCAATTCATGTACCTTGTTATTAATGCTTCTAATATTGAGATGACAGGCTAGGAGAGAGTTAGTTGGTCTATTAATTGTAGGTTTATAGCTTAGATTGCAAGTAGAGGGGTATGTGTATCTGAAGTGGGTGGGCCAGGGTTGGGGTGAATATCACCACCAAGTATTTGGTTAAGTCTATACTTGGTGATGAACTTCAGGAATTTGTTTATTAGTTTGTGGTAGTGTTTGGATCAAGAGCTAATGTGCCTGTGGTTGAGATGTTGATAGACTGAACAAGATATTGGATAGGACCTGGTACTGTAAGTATGGTTGAAGGTGGGAGGATTTACAGCTGGGGTGATAGTATGGCCTTCTGGGACCTGAAATCCCATGAAAAAATGGTTTTCATACAAGGTAAGGAGGTACGGTGCGAACAAGAGGGGTAGTAAAGAGGAGTATATCATTATCTGTGATTCAGCTAGTGAGTTAAGGAACTGTTTTACCTGGTGATGCAACACCAGAAAATAGAGTGGTGAGGTAAAGGTACTGGAAGGGGGATGGGAGAATGCCAGATGAAAGCTAATAGGTGCTATTAAAATGTAGGAAAAGAATGGGGGTGGGAGGAATTATCCCAGATGAAAGCAGACAAGATCTAGAAAGTGGGGGAGTGGCTATAGTACTATAAATTTCGAGGTACTGGGGGCAGGAGGGAATTTGGGGCAGGGAGGGGAGCGAAGAGAGCCCGAACACAGGGAGGGTGAACATGGCAGGGCTATTGCAGTTTACAGGGTTTCTTAAGGTGTCCTAAAGCTATAAGGTAAGTATTATAGTTCTTAATGTAAGAGTCAGTTTACTTAAGTTACAGGGGAAGGAGGCAAACACTCAAGTAGAAAAAATGAGCCCTATGGCTGACCAAAATGGTGACCTGCTTAATTACACAGCACTGTAAGTGAAGCTTAACAAATGTGTACAACCTATTCTGCTTAAATGCAGAGAGAAACTGATTGCAGTCCTGTAGACACAGTTTTGTAAGGAACTGTAGAGTTCAATCTGTTTAAATGCTGAGAGAAACTGATTGCAGTCCTGTAGACTCCATTTTGTAGGGAATTGTAGAGTTCAATCTGCTTAAATGCTGAGAGAAACTGATTGCAGTCCTGTAGACGCTATTTTGTAGGGAACTGTAGAGTTCAAAATGAGTCACACCAGGTCAGCCAAGGGGGGAAGAGAGAGGGAAATCCTAAGAACTTGGTTAAGAAGTAACAAGAAATATTTACAGGGACTGACAAATGTTAAAGTATTGAAAAATAGGGGGAATCTCACAGAACAAGAGGAGCAACTGCAGAAGCTAAACAGAACATAAGGGATTAACTGGCTAATATGCATGAGTTTAGAAAGAGTGCTGTTAAGCAACTGTTTTTGATGATAACTCCAGAGCACAAAAATTTTTAGCACAACAACTCAGGCAACAGAAAGTAAAAGGGGCTGTCACCAAGCTTAGGGAACCTATTACAAGTAAGATAACAAGAGATCTTGTAGAAGTATTAGAAATATTTTGGAAATTCTATGAAAGTCTATATAAAGCAGAGAAATACGGAAATCAAGAAAAAGTACAAATGGAAGTGTTTATGGAATAATTAAATATGCCAAGGTTAGAGGAAGACGAGGCTCAATTACTAACTGTTAGGACTGGAGGAGATGAGATAAAAATGGTGATGTATAACCAATATATATGAAAGTCCCTAGGAATAAATGATATTCCTGTAGAAGTTTGGAAGCTAGGACGGAAAAAGCTGATAAAGATTTGGAAGGTTTTGTTTAACAGTATTTTAAGAGAAGTACCAGCATCCTGGAAGAAAGTGGTAGTAGCTGTAATACATAAAGAGGGTAAAATCCATAAGATCCAGCTTCATACAGGCCCATTTCAATACTAAACCATGATTATAAAGTGTTTATAAAATGGAAAACATGATGCCAAAATTGATAGATATGTATCAATGTGGTTTTGTGGGGGGGGGGTCAAACATTCAACAGCATTAACAACATTGATGATCCAGAGGGAAGCAGAATGTAAGAAAATACCCCTGTTGTTGGTGGGTCTTGATGCAGAGAAAGCATTTGACAGAATAAGCTGGGACTTTATGAGCATGGCAATGGAAGCATTTGTATTCCCTGATAAATTATAATGTTGATTAGGAGGATATATGAGGAATTGGAGGCGTAAATTAAAGTGGGTTCATTCCTCTCTGATAATTTCTGCTTGAGCAGAGGAACCAGGCAGTGGTGTTCTCTTTCCTCTTGGTTATTTGCATTATATTTACAACCACTGGCAAAGAAAATAAGGTACTCAGAAATTCAAGAATATAATTGGTATGGTAGTCAAGAAAAGCTGTCTGTATTTGCAGATGATATTATTTTATACCTGATAAAAAACAGAAAAGGACATTACAGTGTTGTGGAACATTTTAAGACATTTTCAGGATACAAAATTAATGAAGCTAAAACAAAGGCAATAACAGTAAATTATGTACCTGTACACAAATTGATTTAGCAGTATCCATATTTACAGGGGCATGAGAAAATGAAGTATTTATGAGTATGGATATTAAAAATGATTTTGGTGTGGTAGCTAAGGATATGCGGGAAGAGACTAAAGAAAAGCTAATACATAAATTGAGAAACTGGAAGCTGTGTTATATGGGTATGGATAGTAAGATACAAGCTTTCTGTAACAATGGTTTTTTGTGTGGCTTCTCAGATTCCCTTGAAGAAGTTTGTGTTCAGAAGCCTGCATAATGGTCATTGGTTTCTTTTGTATCAGCCATGCTCATAGTATGGCCTCCCTGCTTCTTTGCATGTTTCTGGTAAAACTCACAAAAATTTGGTAACCAAGCAAATAACTGCTTAGAATATGAATCCCTATAAAGAAGCTGACATCCACAGTGAGACATGGTTTTGCATCTGCATGAGGCGTACCCTAACATGGTTTTCCTGGAAGCTGCATCAGCAAGCAAAATGAGATTCAGGGTTGATCAGTAGTGCAAGTGCAGAAAAATAAAGTTTTTTTTTTTATCCAGTGGGACATTTATGTTTTCATAGATTTTTGAAGAAAAGGAGCTCTGGGGATGGGACCAGAATGAGTCACAGTGAACATTTGTATTGTGATGAGCATATCCCTGAAGAGAAGGGAAAAAAAAATTAAAGATGGCATGTGTTGACTGTCTTTTATACAGGACACAAACACATGCCTACTGAGGAGAAGTCTGCCTGTGTTCTTGGAATTGAGCCCACTGGGTGGACATCTGCCTGTGACTAATTCACAAATGAAAAGGAGTTTTTGTTCACAGTGATCAATATGAAGAGCACCCCTCAGTATGGCACATGCACCACTTTCTTCATACTAAGCATCAGTCCATTAGCCAGTATTTAACTACATTGACAAAGGCATCCAAAGAAAGAAATGGAGGTTGGTCTACAAATTCCACATCCTGTCTCTCAGTACAAGGAATACAACTTAACAGGTGATCCCTAAGATGAACAACAAATAAAGATGAAGTTGGTACTCAACCATGTACAGACAATCAAACATCTACTGCTATTTTACTTTACACAACTGTGATACAAGCCTTCGGAGTACAAATTTGGGTTGAATACCACACTATTCTTCATGTATCAACCCCCTTGACGACTACTGCAACAAACATGTCTCTAACATTAGAAGGCACCAATGCTTAGTAAGTGCATGAACAATAGACCAATTTGCTGCTTCTCAGATGACGGACATCACTGGATAAAACTTAAAGATTTGCAGAGAGAGATTTGCCTGTCTTGTAGAATAAGCTTTTGCTGGGCCCTACATAGGTTGTTACCAAAGTGACTTGCAATCTGTATGAAATAATTCTGATTGTACACATTTGTTCCTAACCTGCAAGGTACAAGACAGATGAACATTGTCTTGGTCTGCATTTGGTGGAGAGTATGCTCCCCTGGGTCCTGTTGTAGAGGAGAGGAGAGAAAAAAGCAGCAGCTGAATTTGTTTTAATGTAACAGCAATTCCTAAGACAATCACTGGTATAGAAGATAATCTTCCAAAACTTAGAAAAAAAGTATAAACGTCTCAAAAGAAGGGTTTTTGTTAGGCATCCCAAAACAAAATCCCAGATACAAATTAATGGTTTCTATACAGGACTGACATGGAACTTCCTACAAAAACCATATTCACTATGGGCTAATAAGTTAAGGAAGGTGCCCAAGGAAACTTAACAAGGCAGCACAGTAGTATGAGAACATGCAAAAACATTTTAAAGAAAATAAAACAGTGTGCAAAGTGAATCATGTGACTGTCTTTGCATCAAAAAGGAAAATCAGACTCACAAGGTTTTCCAGTTATAGGTCAACTTGCCTCCTAAATTGGCCAACACTTGGGCAAAACAATTCTTTATTCAGAACTAAAACTTCAACCCCAAGTTGTGATGTGAAGAGTTTCAAAGCATGCAGCACTTTTCCTTATTACTGATGCAGAAGATCCTCTGTGAAAGGCAAATTAACCTGAACTGTGCGTACTTGAAAACAGAAACATGGATGTCATGGCCATTGTGGAGTAATAAGGTTCATCTGTATTCTCTCTCATTTTTTTCATCTACATTCTTTCTCATTTTACTTTAAACAATGTTCTTCATCAGAGGAAAATTTGGAAATGCATACATCAATATGGTATGGACTTGGAGCACTGTAAGCTTTGGGAATAGTGTATATAACTGGGAATTATTTTGAGATGCAAATAACTCTGTCAGGATATCTTCAACTTCATCAGTTCCTGAAATCTTTACAGACAGGTTAACATGTAGCACAAGTGTATAATTCAGCTTTGGCAGTTTGTTGGAACATTTCATTTTTGTCTGTATGATGCAGTCACTAGGTGGGTGTTCACAGACAACTTTAGATTCCATAAAAACATGGTTAACATTCAAAGGTGGCAAAACCTCATGACACATTTGTTTATGTATTACATAGTGATGTCCAAGAATACTTGAGGGAAACTCAAGGATGGCCAAGTGTTAAAAACTTTCAGAGCCTGGAGCAATGGTAACACTTCCTACAACTAACATTTTAATCTGGATCAGAGGTCAAGTTCCCTGCAATGACAAACTCCAGATGCTATCTTTACTTTCAGTCTGATGTATCTGGAGTCAAGGTTTCTGTTACCTGGTTATTCATGAAAGTTTCATGCTATGTTTACAGAGATTACTACTACCTGCCTCTACAGTGCTTTCACCAAACCTGGACAAATTAGAAAATCCTGACCTAGTGCTTCATCCTAAATATTCCTGAGGTAATATACTGGCTGAGAGATGTGACTCATCATTGCAAGGAAACCCCTACTGTCAGACTGGATTCTATCAGAACCCCATGAAGGAAGGGGATCTTTTTTTTTTTTTTTTGAGAAATTGGCATGTCTAGAATAGGTTCCCAAGTCTCATTCCCTTTCTTTGAGAAGAACTTTGTAGTGCTTGATCTGTAGGCCAAAAAGCACTCATGACCTTCCAGCCTAACACTTTAAACACAATAATCTAGAGCAGCTGTATCAGTTTTGGCTAGATACTGACTCTTAGAAAGGGCTGACAAAAAGAATTTGCCAGAAATTCCATTCTGTAGCATGCATCTGAGATTAAATATCTGCAAAAAATTCTTCTAGTCAACTGGAGAGCACATTTCTTTCCCAGCTAGAAAGGATTACTGAGATGGAGTCAACACGTGGGACTCAAGAAGTCATTCAAAGGAACTGTAATGGAAAAAGAAGCAGCATTCTCAATTTCCTTCTGTTCTTTAGTCTTAACCCCTCTACTCAAGGTTCTTTGACCTCTACCACAAAGTTTAGCTCTCACGATCTTTTCACATACAAAAGAATAGATGAAATCCCCTTTTCCTATAAAACTGAATTTTTATTTTTTTTTTTCTGAAAAGGAAGAAGTTTTGGAAATATGCAGATGACAGACTCTCCGAAGTCTTGCATTTTGTTACCAAGTTAAGCACTTCTGCATCAACACATCTCCTTTGAGTCTCTTCTCCTCTCTCTCAATATTCACGGACGGTTGATACACTTTAGAAACTAATGTATATATTGTACATTACATCTCGCTTGACTGTACATTGCACTGTGCTTGGAATGTATATACACATTTTTTTCTGTGTAGTCTGAACTATTCTATTATTGCTTACATTTCTGTACTTTTCGTTTGTGAAATGTTTTGCATTTGATCCAGGCTACACCTGAAATTGGTCAACAGTGATCAGTGCACTGCGCAGGTAAACAATTATAAATAAAACAAGCTATATTGCAAGACTGAAGAAAGTTTTGCATAAGCATCAGCAGGCTTAGAATTTATCTGTAATATTAAAAACATCTACATCAAAATTCTAACAAATTCCAACTTCATCTGGTCAAAAACAGGGATGTATGAGCTGAGCTACTTTCTCTACAGTCAAACAACACTTTCTGTGTCCTTGAAACCCTGAGGAAAAACAGCTGTTTGACTAACAAAATATAGTATCACAAAGGGCTTCCAAATTACAGAGAGAGACAACAGCAGAATAATAAGAACCTCATAAAGGTACAATCCATGCAAGTTTAAAAATACAGGATCTTTCTTTAGAAAAGCAGACATTTTTACTTTGTCAGTTGATCTAAAAAAATTTTACATGGGCATGTGATAGGGCTTGTCTACTCCACAAAGCAGAATTTGGCACGTTTTTCTGGAAAGCTCTCATGAAGGAACACAAGCACACCTTCATAAATGTGCCACATAGCCCCTGAGCTCACCAGTTTACCCCAATTATTAGTGAGCACAATTCTTCTGTGAAAAAGATGACGATTTGTCTTGCTAACAAGTAATATACAACTATATACCTACCACACCTTACAGAGAACATCAAGAGACGTGGCTGGATAGAGAGGCAGTCTGAGCACAAGGGTGAAAAGGGCTTAATTGACCCTTAAAAAGTCTCTTCATAGATTAAGTGAAGTGAAGCACACATACTAGATATATTTAACATCCACAGCATCCCTCGCACAATATTTAAGAGACTGCAGTAAATACAAAGCAGTATTCCACCACGACTGAACAAGTTAAAGGTTGGCCCAATGACCAAAGTTTAGAAAACTGAATCCTAAATACAGATGCACAAAGGAAGCCTAATTCCTGGAGCTGTTAGAATATTACTTACTGAAGGGGTTATCAGTAATCAGCTATGGCCAACATGTCTGAAAGGGAAAGACTATTGAAGTTGCACTTATAGTGGAGAGGCTAGTATCTACCACATGATGGGCAGTTTACTACATAATGGCTAAAGATAGTGGCTGGTGTTCAAGGAACATGGAAAAGATTTACATGGTGATTGCCAACCCTTCTCTTTTCACAGCAAAGGACACTAAAAGTTCTATTTTCCAGGGTTAAGGAGATCCGCAGATCAACAGCTGCTCACGATTCCTAAACTCATGCATCAACTTCAGATAAATCTGAGTTGTCAGTGCACTTCCTGGGTTTGTAGAGCTTACTCCAATTTTCTGCAATGGTGAAGAAAATGGGAGATGAGTAGACTGGTTTGGGGATAAGTTGGAAATCACTTTCTGGGGAAAACATTCGTCAGACCTACAGGTCATCTAGTCTTGTGAAAGACCACAGATGGTTCTCTACCCATTGGTCTGCAACTCTGAAATCTATGGCTACTATGAAAAGCATTTCCCAGAAGACTGGATTCAATGCTGCCTAATCAGAAGGTTAGAATGGGAAAAAGCATATTTACCAATTCTAAAACGTAAATTTCACAGAGGAATATCCCTGAAATGTGGATGAGATACAGAGTTCTTTTGAAGAGTTGGTGCTAGGCTACTATCTTGCTTACTACAATGTCTTTATTTGCAGAGACAGTTGACACATCCAGCTGCTTGAGTAAGCAGAATGAACACATGAGGTGATACTAGGTACCAGTTTCTCAACACAGACAACCTTTTCTAATTGACACTGTCTTAATGATGGGAGGCACTTTCACTAGTAGCTGCCTCAGTCACTTCTTAAAATCTAGTCAAATCAGAGGATCTACAGTGGCAGCCAAAATGTGAAGTGGAGCCAACTGTGTCCTCAACCATATGTTTCCCACTGGCTAGTAACCAGGAAATTTCCAACACACTCAAGGCACACCCTTCTCAGCAACCTCTGTGAGATAGTTTTTAGTATTTTTTCCCAGAACTTTTTGAAGAGAGAATCAGTGCAGCTGGTAAGAAGGTGCACAAAATCACTTTTGCAGTGGAATACAGAACATACCCACCACACATTCTACTTCTGCCTACCTGCACAAGTGGTAAATACATCAGACTACAGAATGGCTTTTGAAAGAGCATCTTCAGACAAGGACTGGAAGAATGTCTGTAGGAATACATCAATCAGCATGTTCCCTCCTACTGAGACTTTAACTGCTCGACAGGGATGCCTCTAGTCTACTGTCCAACATGTACGACTACAGAGGCAAAACAGGATAAATTAGTTGAAAAACTCAGTTACACAGTTCCAACCAGCTGATGTACAGCTTCATTTTCCAGACAAAAACACCACTCTTTTAACTATGAAGAGAAAACACCCACTTAGAAGTATCCACTATCAGGGACCTGTGATAGGTTTGCTCTAGTAACATAAACCCACCTGGAGGCTTATGGGAATGGTTCACATTTTCAGGGCAAAGTAACATGGGTCTGAAACTAGTAAGTCTGTAAACAGATGCTAGCGCTACAAATACAGATACCTCAAAGTCCACTGTACAGCACTCACCTTGTCAAATGCACCCCCACTATGAAGACAGTGAGGCCCATCAAACTCAAAAGTTGCAATGTGGGCTTCTATAGGGACTGTATGCTGCCAATCATGACTTCCTAGTTCCTGTCAGTGAACAATTAAAAAAAAAAAAAAAAACCAGTATTGCCCATCTTTGTGCCCATAAAGTATGGAATCAGTTTTCTTGGGATCAGAGATGTCTTCTCTGAATTTATGGTAACCCTCACATACAACCATGGGAATGTCCACTGCAGAAATGCTACCAGGACATCCCTTGATGGGATCAGATGCAATAAGAAGGGAGTTCATAGAGTTTCTTTTCCTGGAAAGTCTCAGTCACCATAGCCAACACCTTGGTAAACACATAGGGTGTTGAAGAAAACTCAGATGGGAAAACTTTGTACTGGAAATTGTCTACCCAGAATGAAATAGAGGAATTTCTTGTGCAGATCTAAAACACTTATATAGTAAGAGGCATGAATCATGGGTAATGACACCATCCAGGCATCTACAGTAGCAGGGACATGCCTACCATCTCAGAGTCAACATCTGAGATCGGATATGCAGTATGTGCATGTAACTGATGTAAATATATTAGGTACACTGATTACTGCATTCATTCATTCTTCTTCAAAGCAGAACTATGCTTTTTGCCATTTTATGCAAATTGTAACATTAAGACTCTGGTATACTTACTTGGCTGATAAAGGAAAGGGAGTGGCAGTTATGGGCAGACCATATTATATCCAGATTCAAGAGTATTCTGAATGACAGGAATAGTTGAGAAAATAAGCAAATTCAAGTCGAATCATATTGTTTCTAGTGTGAAATCTATTTTACAGGATACCTACATGAATAGCTTATTATCATTCTTTTAATTTAATACTTTTATGTAAATGAACCCATTGTCCCTTTCAAACATGGATCAAATGATGTCAACTGTCTCTGTGAAGGAACGTTTGACTGAGCCATTGTCTATATTTGTGGCATTTAGATTTGCACATTTTTCTGGTGTTGGATATTTGTACAGATGTAGGATGTAGTCATATAAAGAAATCATTAGATAAGCAGAACCTTGTGATTAATATTCCAGATAATAAAAAAGTATTTTCAATCATGTTATAAGAATATGAACTCAGTCCAGCAATTCTATCATAATTAATTTACCAAGGAACTACAGATAAGGTCAGCGTTTGAAATGCAAATGTATTAAGCGAGATCTTTGCTGTCCATTGCTGTGTTTATTATTTCATTTTACCATCTCTTGATTCTAGCAATGCTGATTGTATACCAAAACAAAGTACTTTAAAATGTATCCATGCTGCAGGTCCTATTAACATACCGGGGATCTTTTATTTCTGACAAACATGTTCCAGTACCCCCTTAAAACTGGATATTTTTGGGCGATACAAATGATAATCCAGCTATTGTACATCATTCTCACTCACATTTTAGGCAAGGTGTTTAAAAAATACTGTCAACAGCACTTCCCAACAATTTAGTTGTTTTATTAAACATCAATCAATATAGTTTTACTACAGGTCATTCATAGCTTTCAAATTTATTACAAATTCATTCTGCAATTGAGGCATTGGATTTAATCAGTGGATGCTTTTGGCATTACTAGCAAACTTAATTGCAGAGTTTAATATTAGGAAGGAGAAAAACAAGCAAGGATTACCTATAATCCTTAAAATGACAAATTATTAACACGGTTGATCATTATAAGTACTTTCAGATTATAATCAGTAGGCACATTTCTTTTCACACATGGGACTAAAATGTATACTAAAAACACTGAACAGTCATGCAGATGTGAATAGTTTGTTAAAAAGAACTTGATTCATGTTTTGTGAGGTAAAGATATTAATGCTTTGAGGAATATCCTGAGTTCAAGACATTGGACATACTAGAATTAACATGCATAAGGGAAATTTTATTTATAACAATACATTTCAGCAAAGCCCCCCACTCTATGAAATGTTTTGAAGGTTTTTTTTTTTTTTTTTTGTGAAACAGTAATTTTTCCCCTGGGAAAAAAATCACTGTTCCAAGTGTTCGGGATTGTAAGCTTTCGCTTACATGGGGGTCAATAAATCAGCATTCACTGACTTAATATGGAACTCTCACAGACATTATCCTGTTCTGAGTCAGAGTAGCTAGCAGACAAGTCATCTCGACAGGAAAATATTTCCACCCTTTGCAGCCTCTGGTTCACTGCAACCATGGACATGTATTTGATAAACCCCAGGGGCAGAGGTGAGTCTAAATAGAAGCATCTGGAATTGAAAAGGCCAACTCTTACCTGGAAAAATAGAAACTTCAAGGACTCCTTTTAGTCTTTGATGTTAACACAGGTGTCAAGGAGATTAAAGAGTACAATTAAATCTCCTACTGATAGTAAAAAAAAAAAAAGACTGCAACATGATTATGTAAAAGGATGCTTGAAATAAACTGGTTAAGGCTGCAGATATATATGTAATGGGTCCAAATGCCCCAATTCTTTGGAATGCAAAAAAAAAAAAACATCTGGTGGGGTTTTCTGGGTGGCTTTTTTTTTTTTTGGTAGGAGGTTTAACAATCATGTTATTGTACTCTTTTGTTAGGGTGGGATATCTGGAAAAGGGAAAGTGGGGATGCAAAGGCTGTGGAAAGCAAATGTATAGCTTCTGAATAGTAGTGTTCTAATCTGTTTTCCATGTGTTGACCAGCCATGGTCATTGGAGGGAATGACAAAAAAAAAATCAAACTACCTCTAGATTGGGACAATTCATAAGGCCAGTACTGCTGCCCTCCAGTATTATCACCTGTTCTGTTGATTATTACTGCCTCTGGGCTGGTAAGTATTCTTAAATTTTCAGCAGCTACTCCCACAAATTGTGCTAGGAACTTAGTAAACAGTAGCTATTAGGGTAAGATCCCTATATTAGTAAATTTTTGTGAATTCAGTCACAGGAGAGGAATGACATCTAATCATATTTCCAGAACTTTGCAGCCCCCCCCCCCCCACTTAAGCTTGGTGATCCTCTACTTCCCAGGGTCAATTGCCTCGTGCCATTTATAAAGGGTGGTGTGAGCTCATGTTAGCCCCCCCCACTCAAGCTTGGTGATCCTCTACTTCCCAGGGTCGATTGCCTCATGCCATTTATAAAGGGTGGTGTGAGCTCATGTCATCTTAATGTCTTTCTTGCCAAAGTCATCCCAGGAAAGATGGTCTCTGCCCAGGTTCCCAGGATTCTGAAGAATAATCTTATAATTTGCCCTGCCCAGCCTAACTCAAGTCAATATACAAAACTTGTTTCCCTAGAAGATCTCTAACTAGAACCCATAAAAATTTGATGTGTTGTGGAGGACGACGTATCCAGAACTACGTAACAGGGAATAGAGAGAGAGATAAACTATGCAACTGCAATAATCCTACACTTAACATGTCTGACACTGCAGAGGATTAGAGCTAAATGACTCATGAGATCTGCTTCTTGTGTTCCACAGTCTGAGTCCTATTGTGCAATTGAGTCTCAAACATGCAGTGCTTGCTTGCAAGTTGAGTCTTTGAAAAGACCAAGTGTATCAGTGTCTTACCCCCAATAATAAACAAAAGTATCTACAATTATAAGCTCATTACACAGCTGTATAAAAATAATTTGTAAGGATCACTGTTAAAGTAATAGCCTTTACCAAGATTCCCAAAACTCATGTTCTATTGGGGGGGGGGGGGTAACTACTTTCCTGCTATAGTCTTCAGAGGGTCCTGGAATTATAGCTGAATTGAATCCTGCCCTATCCCTACATAAACGTCTGATCTGTAGTGCTTAGAAAAGGTGTGGTTGCCACAAGAAGAGCATGGGTACTCTAATAAAAACCAGCAGTAGTTGATCTAGCTCTATGAGAATATTAATGGAAAATGTCTTCAGTGTCTTTCCATAGCAGATAACAAAATAAAAAACTGATCAGTTTTAATCATGTACTTGGAATCCACAGAATACAGTATCCTTCCCCTTTTATTTTATGGATTAGGGAAAAATGGTAAGTGAATACACTGGATCAAAGCTGGCTGGCTCTCACAATCTTTGGCAATAATAATAGGCCAGTACATATGCTGACACTGTACTTTGGGAAGACTAAGAGGGGCTCTTTACACAAGGATGTGAAGTTCAGAAATTCAACCTTCATCATGAGTTAACATGGCTGCAAATGCATTAATGTAGCCTTGCTCTGCTTCCAGCTAGGTGTGTGTGTAGTTAACTATAGTCTATTCTTACACTGTTACTGTGCTTGCAAATGAATCAGGAAGGTTGTCTTTTTATGATGCATAAATGGTGCTCTCTCTCCATTTCAGGACCCTTTCTGTGGAACAGTTAAAAATTTAAAAAGCCAATGATCTTTTTCATATTTGCACATTTCCTTACATTTTCCCTAGCCAGAAAACGTACATTGACATATTTGTGGACATGCACAGAAATGCATGTTACAACTGCTACCACTAGGTCACCACTCTGAGTCATAGCTAATGTCCTGCCACCTCTGTACATGTAGTAATGACAATGAGAAGCTGTAATCAGGTCCTGCCTCAGCTGCAGCCATCAGTTTTCCCTTTTAACTCTTAATTCTGCTGGGAGAGCCAGTGGTTTAATTTTCTAATGACCTACATCAGCCAGAAACTTTTCTTTCCTTTCAGGTTACAGTATTAAAGCCTGTTAAGACAAGCTAAAATGCTACATTTCCACTTTCTTTTAGTTGAATTTCTCTGACAAAAAGGGGGGGTTGGAATGGCTGATGCACCATTTCAGCAGGATGAATAAGAACAGATTCTAGTTATATTGTGTGTGATGCAAACTGAGCATTATCCTAACATATTTACATAGAGTACTGCGGCTGCTGCTGCCTTCATTTTGGAACATAGGTGTTTCTAAAGAGATTAGTTAAATGCAGTCTTACTAAAACATAACCAAAGCAAACATACTTGAAACTACTGAAGGGAATGGATGGCTGGGGGAAATGTTTCATTTTGATGCTTGTGCATACTTGACACTTCTTTCGGCTTTTTCCCAGTTAGGGGGCGCCACAGCGGATCACTTGTCTGCTCATGATTGGCAGTGGAGTTTTTACAGTGTTGAGTTGCCAGCCCAGCACCCAACCTTCCACAGAAGGTAAGCACACCTAGGAACAATTTAGTGTGTCCAATCCACCTACAGCACATCTTTGGGATGTGGGAAGAAATCCACGTGACCACAGGGAGGACATGCAGACTCCACACAGAAGGCACCCTAGCCAAGGATCGAACCAGAGAACCTCTTGCTGTGAGGCAGACTTGTGCATACTTGACACTACTGAAGGGAATTAAGCTTTTGGCTTTTTGCTAGGAGTCCATTTTTCATAAAATTGTAGTTTTTCTGGCAGATTTTTGAGGACTGAAGTCAGAAAATAATAGCAGGCAGCAGCCATTACATTTGATTTTCAGACTTCATCCTTCAGAAAATTCATCCTATGCAAAATCTGTTATTCTGTCAACAGTCTTAGGTTTGGAAGAGCAGTATTTAAAAAGTGTCACTATTTCTGTGCCTTTGTTTGATCCTCCATTATTTGTGGCTTTGTCCCATTCTTGCTCTAAAAGACTGAAAGGTACAGCTGTAGCTGCAGTCATACAACTAAATTAATTCTATGGAGCTGCATCTGTCTTCTGCTGATTTTAATTTCAGTTTACCCATTAGTGACTTTTGATGCAATGCATAATTTTGTAACTCGCAGACCATCATGGGATGCTAGATGACAATTAATAGCATAGCATAATGAATAAAAAAACTGCAATGTAATAACAGCTTTCAAGATGACTTCTGAAACTGTATTACATAGAGTTAAGAACACAGTGTTTCTTACCGAGGCAGGCACCCCACCCCCTTCAAGTTTTTAACAAGTATATTCATGGAAAATAATATTGAATTATATGTGGAGTCTGCATGTCCTCCCCACGGTCGAGTGACTTTAAAGACATGCAGGTAGGTGCGTGCGTGAATGGGCATGCCTTCTTTGAAGGTTGGGCTGGCAACTCAGCACTGTAAAATCCACTGCCAATCATTAGCGGACTGGAGTTCCACTGTGGCGACCCCTAACCGGGAAAAGCCAAAAGACTTTACATAAAAAAAAAAAAAAAATGCTTTTTGCAAGTATAAAGTAAAATATTTTAACCATCCAGTGAGCTTTATAGCTGAAATTAGTAAGGTGATAGCAACCATTTCATATTTTATCCATAGTATGTATGCTGTGGTGGCAAATATTAAACCTGTACCATGATATGGGGTAATGTCAAGTTTGTCGATGGATTGTGCACTTTTACACAGCATAGTGCTTGCTGTCCTACAAGTATATAGTTAATAGTCCTAAACTGCTTTGGCTAGTGAAATGTACAATTATTGGCAGATTGAGGACTGTACTAAGTCAGTAAGCAAAGTAATGACAGGTGCTTTTAGTGTCTACTTCATATGCTTCAGAAATTATATTATAATGAAGTGTGTTACTGGACCAACTTCATAAAGGCAATATTTAAACCATCTCCCTCACTTTTGGCCTCCCCACCCCTTACATTTATGGCTTTATCACCAACTGCTGTGCTAACAGTTTGACAGAGATGATCTCAGCACTTTGTTCTTGAAAGCAATTCACCAGCCGATAGCCTCTAATCTGTGCTTTGAGGTGGTGTGCAATTAGAGAGAGACTTATCTGTGCAGGACAACTGGAGGTGAATGATGGGGGGGGGGGGCCTGGGTTGTAAAAAGACCTGTGCTGCTTCAATTAGTCTTGGCTCCAACCTCCACTATCTTCCTTAAAAAATTGGACGAAGGTGTTAAATCACAACAGATAACAGTGTGACAGGTTTACAGATTCCCATAAGTAACAGCATATGGGAACAGGGTTTCACAGATGTTCAACTTTGACAATACAAGTCTCTCAGCTTGGGAAGCATGCTATCAGCATCGCACACATTTGCTAAAGATATGAAAAGCAGCAGTTAAAGATTCACTAGCTACTGTGAGTGTGTTAACTCTGTAGTCTGTCTGGATGTATGGAGTTGAGAAATTAATACATAAATCTCAGTTTCAAGTTAAGTTTGGATTGTATGCACACTGTAGAGTAACTGTCTTCTGCATTATACCAAGCACATACACTAACACCATCACATGGGCTAGTTTCTGTAATGTGTAGACAAAGTTACCAAAAAAAAAAACAGGTGGTGTGATGGCAAATCTCATGTGTGAGCTGTCCATACTTCTGTAAGCCTAATTCAGGTTTCTCTGCGGTGTTTGTGTTCCACCACGATCTTTCAAACTGTGCCTATCAAGCATATACAGGTCTCTCAATTATGAGGAACATATGAATTATAAATCATTCAAGTAAATGCTGCAATGGGTTGGTGTGGACTTTATTGATGTGCTTGTCTGAGTGACTGCTGTGTTTGTCATAAACCCTGTGTATTTAATGAACCTGAGTAAAGCCAAAAGCCTCAGTTTTGTAATATAATCACCATACCCCCACCAAGCCAACTAGCTCATCTAAACTGTTTCATGTCTTTTTCACTTACAATGACCAGTTGCTTGCATGATACCATGTTTTGATTTTACAGGTGTTCACAAAGTACTACTGCCACACTTGCTGCAGCTGTAGCACAAGGCTCAAGCAGTTAAAAAAAAAAAAGGCACACCCCCCTCAAACAGTCTAAGGGACAATTTGGGCAAGCAGAGATGGCTGAAAGTGAAAAAGATACCTGTTCTCAGTAATATCTCTGTTAGTAATATAATGTAGCTTTCAGCATAATTGTCATCCTTCAAGGGGGAAGAGTAGTTTTTTTCTTTCATTTTACAAATAGGTCAGGTCAAGAAAAAAGTCTTCATTTCAAGCTGCACCTGCAGTAGTAGAAGTACCAATCACAAGCAGTGCAACTGAAGACCCAGTTATCAACCGTACAGAGCAATCAGAGGCAGAAATGCCTAAAGCTGGAAAAGATAGTGTTCCCTCAGTCATACTTCATTAGTAGTAGTAAAATGATTTCCAAGATAATCAATGTCTTCATGCTTAGAGGAGGTTTTTGGGTTTAACAGGTCATGCTGACAAAAGACTATTTCAAGTAGTTTGGAAGAAGTCATTTGATTGGCTAGGTGAGAGCAAGCTTGGACTAGAGTATACCTGATGTAAAGTGCGTCACTGTAACATTAGCATTGGCCATGGAAGATGCCATGATGTGCACACGCACATGGATACAGAGAAACAAGACAAATGCAAAGCAGGTCCCTTCTGGAAGGAAAGTGACAGACATGTTTGCCACCCAAGCCCAACAAGCAAGTACAGCTCAGAAAGAATTAGCTGAAGTGAGATTTGCTGCCTTACAACACAACCTACCTTTTAGTGTTGCAAATAAACTGCTAAAATACATGAAAGACTTCAGTAATCCTGACATGTTGAAGATGAGCTGTAGGGCGACTTAGTCTGCATTCATTACACGTGATGTCATGGGTCCAAAATATCAGGAAGATGCAGCAGTCTTATTGCATTTAAATCAGAGCACTGATATGGAGGATAACTCCTTGTGATTCTGGTTGGATTTTTTTTCTTGCCAGGCAAAAATGTTTGCTTCTTAAACATGCCCGTTTGTGTGGCAGGTACAGGTGAAGCAATATACACAACTGCCTTACAGAAAGGCTTCACAGATTCAATATTCCAACAAATAATACAGCTGCATTCTCATCAGATAATGCTGCAGTCATGGTTGGTAAATACAATTCTGTACTGTCATGATTAGAGAGTCCTGATCTCTTCAGTATGGATTGCCTGTGCCATATAGCAGACCTTTGCATCAGGTTTGAAAGCAATGAAATCACATGTAGAAGACTTAATATCAGACATTTATAAATCACTTTTTACATAGTGCAGAGGCAACAGAAGCTAAACGAATTTGCATTATTTGCTGACATTGAGCCACTTATACTTATCCAACATACCCCCACTCACTGGCTGTGTCTTCATGAAGTTATAAAGCGAATACTGGACCTGTGGCCTGTGCTTTTATCCTACTTCCAATCATATGAGCCCCAGTCACTCATAACAGAATGGCTGAATAGTTAAATTGACATTCCTTTTCCTGAACTATGCTATGGAGTGTCTCTCGTTAAGTTCAATGTGCAACTGCAGGCCAGAAACAGTCAACTTTTAACTGTGCACAGTGATATTACAAATCTTCTACAGAAGTACACAAGCATGTTATTGAAACAACTTGGTGCCGTAGTTCTAACATCAGCACCACCAGTAGTTCCTTTTTTGAAGATGACAATTTTGCAGAAGCGACACCTTCATGCTGGACCCGATGTTGAAAAATATCTACATGAAAATAGTGATGACATTTGTTGGTACTGTAAATGAGCACACCTTTTATAAGCAAGCAAAATTTTAATGTTGCAGTTCTTCTGAAAATGAGAAAGCATTTAGCTGCTGATGACATTATATTGCAAAATACTGGCAGTTTACTGAACCCTTCATTTGAAATTAAATCTTGGCAATGGAGTTGCAACAAACATTGCAACTCATCCATGACTTCGCAAGTCATGGCAAGGGAGTAGTCGACTTTAGGATGAATTTGGCATATTAACTTCAAAGCTGCAACAGCACAAATGGGAATCTGAAACAGATGCACATTTTCTCAAGTACTGGTCAACAATCCCACAAAGTCCTGAAGTGGAACTAATGCCTCTCTTTAAGCAGCTCATATCAACGCTGTTTTGTTTGCCACATTTGAAGTTAGCCTGAGCAAGCATTCAGCATGGTGAGAAAAGTTAAAACAGAGCTGAGGCAGTCAATAAATGTCAAAACACTTAACTCACTGCCAGCAATCAAAATGAATGAGGACAGTGACTATTTTTCTGTGAAGGTCCCACCACCCATTCTTACAAGCAGCAAAAATGGCAACTGTAGCATAAAATAGAGAATATGCCCTCCTGGCAGCACTACCAGAGCCAGAGGCCATCATGACTGAAGAAGCTAAAGAGGAAGTAATCCGTGATCTGTGACAGAATAATTAAAAAGAATTGGTTTATTTTGTTGCTATTTTTGTTTCATTTTAACTCTGTGACAGAGTTTCCTCCGTATTAGTTCAGTAGTTAATTAATAGGTACAAATTTGATTTGTATTTATTTTAGTTTTATACCAATTTAGAAGTCAGACCTCATTTAATTTAAATTGTATACCAGTGTAGTAGTAGTTAGAATTAATTTGATTATGTTTGCACAAACTATTTATTTCAATTTTATTTTTATACAAGACAATTGTATTTTAGTTTTATACAAGTTCAGATGTTAATATAAATAAAACAGTTTTGTTCTGGTTATATTTTGTGTTAATATTAATGCAGAAGTCTAAAGTGCAGGTAATTTTATTTTTATAAAAGAAAATTGTATTTAGTTTTGCACAAGTTCAAATTTTGATTCAGGTTCAAATATTAAAACTCTATTCTTCTGTTTATTTCATGATCATATTTTGTCTGTTCTTCAGTTTGTGTTTATAAGTTGGTATCCCACAATTCAGTCAGTGGGTGGGGTTGCATTACTACATATGCAAATTTTATGTTAAATGAGCAAACCAATTTTGGCCAGTTGTAATTATTTTCATAGATCTTTGTCCAGATTTTTGATGTTTCCAAGTTGAGAGGTATGTTACTAGGCTTGCAGTCCAGAGGACCACTGAGGAGTCTAGCTGAAATTCCCATCATTGCAACCAAATTAAGTATTCAATCTCATCAGTTATACCAAATGTACACACATATACATCTATACACACACACACAGTTTATATATATATATCTACACACACACATACACACACCAAAGTGTACAAAGGTCGCACAGACAAACTACAAGAAAAACTCAGCTAGAATATTCACTGTGCGATACCTTAAACCTCTTGCAATGGGATATATGCAAATGACTGCTTAAGGGCATCAAATATTTCAGCTACTTGGTTCTGAATGCCCAAGAATTTAGTTTTTAAACCTTTATAGGTACATTCGGGTCAATAAAGACAAATTCCACTAGCTGTGGACAGAAATGTTTCAACCTCATCAGCACAATGTACACACACATGTATTCCATACAAACGTGTGTGTAACAAATACTGAAAAAAATGCTTTATTCACTTCACAAGCACTTTTGCTCCAAAAGGAACTTCAAAACCACATAAAATAATCTCAGAAATTGAGAACACAGTACTCTCAAGTTCTTTTTAAATATACTTTAAACTTTTCTTTATCATTTAGCCCAGGGCTAAAGGTAACCATCCAGTTGTAATTGCAACAAGTTTTCTATAAAATCTAACTCATGCCAAGCATATCAGTATTGAAAATATTTTACTTCATTATGAAAACAAAAAAAAATTCAATTGCTGCACACACCAGCATGTTTTGACAGCGAGTTACCCAAAATCACAAATTTCAGCTGCATGCATAGATTTACAAATTATTTTCATACAATTCTCTTAAGAGCTCTACCTATATAAAATGCATCACACTTCATGCAGCAAGCAGCATTAAAAACATACAATTCTCTTAAGAGCTCTACCTATATAAAATGCATCACACTTCATGCAGCAAGCAGCATTAAAAACATACTTCAATTTCTAACTGAAAGCAGTAGGAATCCTGATCATATAAACCATTTAAGGTTAATTTTTTGGAATTGGTAATAAACTTGCACTAATTAAATTCATAGCAGTTGTAAAACTCAAAGGGCTTCCACATTTTGGACACATACATTTTAGCCAAGTCTGAAAAATGTCTTTCAGGTCAGCACCTCCCTTCCTAATAAAAATACGTGCCACCCAATGTCATTAATATCCAGAAAACCACATAGAAATTTTCAGTTGCTTTCTATGATTTTTCCAATATTATCTGTAGCCAGAGGTTTTCAAGAACATTGCTGTGCTATAACTTTTACTGTTACTATTTGCATTGGCAGTGTTTCTTTGCCCCTCATCACAGTTTTGGTCTACCAGCCTGCAGGGTTTACACTTGCATGAAGTTGGAAGCAACAGAAGTACAAACATTCCCTCTACCAAACCTACTGGATTACCTCTGAAATAAAAGTCACTGGCCAGTCTCAAGCTTTGTTCTTCAAATAAATCATCAGTTAATCGCCCAGCCCTAGTAAACTGCCGGTGCATACTGCTATAACTCAGATATGCATTACT
The DNA here is from genome assembly GCF_019279795.1 of Protopterus annectens. Classification (NCBI taxonomy): domain Eukaryota; kingdom Metazoa; phylum Chordata; order Ceratodontiformes; family Protopteridae; genus Protopterus; species Protopterus annectens. Next base: position 944,404,594 of record NC_056728.1, read on the forward strand.
TTGCACCACTTATTTGTTGCAAAATTAATCCCTGGGCTTTACAGACTACAAAATCTAAGATCTAATAGAAAATTGATTGTAATTAAGTTTTTAAGTAAACATTTTTTCCTCCGGCAAGAGAAGCTGCAATTTGGGCCCATATCTTGCTGCCTGTGTCAGTATCTTGATGCACCTTTAAGGTCTGAAAAATAGTGATCTGTTGTACATGCTCTGATTGGCTGAGGTATTTCCCCTATTCAGATGAAACCTCATTTAATGTTATGTTCATCAAATGATGGGATCTGCATACATCATTAAGATTTTCAGCTGTAAGGTAACTGTCCAATCACAGATTTGTACCATTGTTCAAGACAGTGCAAATTTGAGGATTTTTATTTGACACTTCAACAAGCCTTTGCTGGTGCCACAAAAATCTTGCCCTCTTCATAATCCTGTGTGTCTTGTTTAATTTTTTTTTAACTGTCTTTTGTATTTCACTTCCATATATTTTCTTCTGGATACTTTCAATTATGACATTTAATAGCAGTCATCACATTTTTTTTATTTTAAAGACTGGTATTTGTTTTTGACTGCTGAGAATATTGAGCAATTTGTTGTAATCTAAGAATTTCACTCTCTCGAAGCTGCCTTTCCACTAGCATGAAGGTAATTTCCTGTTGGCATATACTGAACTCGGCCTCTCAGGATCAGTTTCTTAGATACGGATGTTTCAAAAACAATGTCCCACTGAAGGCATTTCAGCTTGAGACTTTTCCCCCAATTCATTAGAACTATCAAATCTGAACTCAGTCTTATTTAAGCCCATCAGCAAATCAATAAAGAACAGTTTTAACAGTTCATCTGATGCAATGCTGGTAATTAATGATGCACTAGTACAAGACTGAATGCTGATTGTAACCAAGAAAGTACAGTTTTGTACCTACCCTAAATGTAGATGTTCGAGTGCTCATACAGCTACAGTCATTACAGATGGGTTATCCTGCCGTCAGGCAGGTTCTCGGTCGGCCGGATTCCAAAGTCTAGGTCCGGCGTCGGTTGTCGTCGCTTCTTCCCTGACGTCAGTGCGGCAGGGGTATAAAAGAGGCAGCAGACGCCATTTTCTTCAGTTTTTCTTGCCCCAGATGTCAGGTGCCCAGAAGGCAAAACATAATGTTATGCAAACATGCAATATAGATAAATCAAAAAACAGTGGTTGCAAGCAAATACACCATAAAAGAATACCCCAAATAGGTTGTATGATAAAGGTGTTTGTCATAAGGCCTGCCCTAAGAGGGGCTGGAGGGGGTAACCTGGACTGCAGCTGTATGAGCACTCGAACATCTACATTTATGGTAGGTACAAAACTGTACTATGTTCATCGTGCATACAGCTGCAGTCATTACAGATGGGAAGAATCCCAAAGCTAAGTAAGGTGGTAGGCACTAAGTGGAACTAGGAGGAGCGAGGATGCCCTGCAAGACTGCTGTGGCAAAGCCCGCTCTAGATTTTGAGTATAGTGGAAGGTGGCAGTGCTTGGAGAAAGTGTGCACTGAACTCCAAGTAGCTGCTTCCAAAATGTCCTTGGTAGGGAGCCCCCTGAGGAAAGCTGCAGAGGTAGCTGTGGCCCTGGTGGAGTGGGATCTGATGTATGCAAGCACAGATTTTACATGAAATGAATAACAAAAGCGTATGCAGTGGGCTATCCATTTTGAAATTGTCTGTTTGGAAATAGCCTTTCCTTGAGCACCTGTAGCATAGGAGACAAAGAGTTGCTCAGATTTCCTGAATGGCTTTGTTCTGTCCAAATAATAATGAAGTTGTCTGTGAATGTCCAAGGAATGTAGTAGTCTCTCCCCTTTGTTCTGTGGATTTGGATAAAAGGTAGGTAAGTGGATAGTCTGATTCAAAGCTACACTGGATACTACCTTTGGCATGAAGGTAGGGTTGGTTCGTAAGGAAACTCTGTCCTGATAGAAAATGATGAATGGTTGCACAGCCATGAGGGCCTGTAGTTCTGAAACCCTGCGTGCTGAGATGATAGCCAGAAGGAAGGCTGTTTTCCATGACAAGTATTGTAGCTCTGTTGAAGAAGCTGGCTCATAGGGGGGCAGGGTCAACTTTTCCAATACGAAGTTGAGGTCCCAAGCTGGGACTGGTGGTTTCCTTGGGGGTTTTATATTTTTTGCCCCTTTGAGGAACTGCCTTAAGAGAGGATGTGAGAATAAAGGAGGGTCTGTGTTGTATTGTGCAGAAATGGCTGAAGCGTGGATCTTGATGGAGGAGAAGGAAAGGCCACTGTTCAACATCTCAGCTAGGTACTGTAAAATTTGAGGTATATTTATTATCCAAGGATTCTAGCCCTTTTCTTGATTCCAGGAACAAAATAGTTTCCATTTGGCGGAGTAGGCTTTTCTAGTAGAAGGTCTTCTGGCCTCCAAGATGACATCCTGCACCTCCTTGGAAAGAAGAGTCTGTTAGGAAATTAAGGTATTCTCCATGCAGCTAGATTTAGGGTTTTGAGCTGGCTGTGAAGGGTTTTGTAGTTGTGCTGGGACAACAGAAGAGGGACTAGAGGTAGGATCCATGGTGGGGAGTGTGTCAGGCTCTTTAGGAGCAGATACCAGTGTTGTCTTGGCCAGTCTGGAGCAATGAGAATCATTTGTGGCCTGTCTGCTCTGGCTTTTAATAGAACTTTGGTCAGTAGAGGAAGAGGCGGGAAGGCATAGACTGTCAATGTTATCCAATTGAAAGGGAGTGTGTCCACTTTCCAGGCCTGTGGATGATAGGGCCTTGAACAAAATTTTTTCAACTGGTAATTTCTGCGGGTAGCAAATAGATCTGGCTGTCCCCATGCCTGAGTTATCTTTGTGAAAACTTGAGGATGCAACTTCCATTCGTGTGGATCTGTCATATTTCTGCTTAAGTTGTCTGCCAGTGCGTTTTCCTTCCCTGGCATGAATTGTGCCTGTAGTTGAATTTGCAATTCCAGTGCTGTGTTCCATAGGGTCATGGCTTGCCTACACAGGGGGTATGAATGAGTTTCCCCCTGTTTGTTTATGTACCACATGACTGTGGTGTTGTCTGTCCTTATCAATAACTGGCCTGGATGCAGTAGGTCTTTGAAGGTCATAAGAGCATTGTGCACGGCTAGCATCTCCTTTTGGTTGATGTGTAGGTGCTTCTCTTTTTGGGACCATTTTCCCTGAATGCACTGATCTGCCATGTGTGCTCCCCAGGCGTAGTCTGAGGCATCTGTTGTGATGATTTGAGTTGCTTGAGGTACACAGAAAGGGAGACCTGTGTTTCTTTGGCATGCTTGAGCCCACCACAAAAATTCCTTTTGAAGGCATGGAATGAGTGGTATAATTGTTTCCAAGCTGTGGCTGTGTTGAGACCATAAGTTTTTTAGGTACCATTGAAGTTTCCTCATATGCAGCTTTGCACATGGGATTAGTAGGATGCAAGATGCCATGAGTCCCACAGCCTGCAGGACTTTCCTTGCAGTTAGCCTGGTGAAAGTTGCCATTTTGCTGAAGTATTGAGACAGTTGCCCTTGTTTGTCTGGCGTGAGGTAGGCCATCTGGGTGGTTGTATTCAAGCTGGCACCCAGGAAAATAATCTGTAGAGAAGGTAATAGTTTTGATTTCTTTTTGTTCACTGCGTATCCCAGGAAGTTTAGCAGTTTTATTACGAACACCAGACACTGCAACAGAATGTCCTTGCTGTCCGCTTGGATCAGGCAGTCGTCCAGATATGGGTAGATTTGTATTCCTTGTAGTCTGCAGAAGGCAATTACTGATGCCAGGCATTTCGTAAACACTCTGGGCACAGTAGATAAGCCAAAGGGCAATGCAGAGAATTGGTAATGGGTTGAACCTGCAAGAAATCTGAGGTATCTTCTGCAATCTTGTCTGATAGGGATATGCAGGTATGCCTCCTTGAGGTCCAATGTTACCAGCCAAGGCTCCTTGCCCAACATGGGAAGAAGCTGCTGTAATGTGAGCATCTTGAATTTTGGCACCTGTAGATATGCGTTTAGGATGGATAGGTCTAAGATAGGTCTCCAATCTTGGTCTTTCCTTGGTACCAGGAATAGTCTGGAATAAAAACCTTGACCTTGTTCTCTTGCAGGTACCTCTTGAATCGCTTTCATATCCATGAGAGCGGAAATTTGTCTTTGTGCCTCTGCCCTTTGATTTTGTGGCAGGTTTGGCATGCCTCTCATTTATGGAAGGGTGTGAAAGTGGAACCTGTAGCCTCTGTCTAATGTACAGAATCCATTTGTCTTTAGTAACAATATGCCAATTTTTTGATACCAGTTTCCCGCCCAAAGGTGCTGCCATTAAAGCTTTGCTTGGCAGGTATAGGGGGAAGTCATTGTGTCTGTTTTCTAAATGACTGTGATCTATCTTCTCCACCTCTTGGGGTTGGTGCTTGCCACTGTCTTGCTCTGTAAGATCCTTGAGGTTGTCTTCTACCCCTTGGGCATCTGTATCTGCCCCTTTGAGGTCTGTCCATGGCTGGAAAGGACCAATTTTTTGAAGGCCAGTTTCTGCTGAAGCGTGGAGGTTGTACCTGCAGGAAATCTTTCACCGTTTGCATTGATTTTGCTTTTTCCTCCATTTTCTTTAGTACCTCCTCAGCTTTAACACCAAACAATATATCTTTTTGAAGTGGTGCATCTAATAACTTTGCTTTGACATGATCTGGTAAGGTTTGCCCTTTGAGCCAAGCATGTCTACGTACAACAGACCCCGTGACAGCAGCTTTACATGAGGCCTCTAAATCATCAAAACCACACTGCAAGGTATGTTTACCCACTTGCTCTGCACCATGCAACAAATCCTGCAACTCTTTAAAATCTGGTTGTTCTGTTTGTGTCATTTTGCTTTTCAACTGAGATAAAAACTGTTGGTACTTTAACATATGGAATTGACAGTTTAATGCCCTCATGGTTAAAGTGGCAGATGTATACACCTTTTTCCCCCACCTTTCTAATGCTCTGGAATCTCTCTCTGAAGGTAAAGGGTTTTTAGCAGTAGAGGCCTTTATTCTCTTGGGACCCTGTGAAATAGTTTCTGGGTCAGCAGTATGGCTTTTATAAAGGAACTGGTGAGAATCAGGAACCCGGTAATACCTGTCTGGTTTAACAGGGGCTGGAGGTAAACAATCAGGATTAAGGCCGGCTGTGTACACATCATCCAAAATATCTAAAACAGGAGAGATAGCTAGGGGCCTATGCTGGGGGAGCAGTAGAAATTCCCTGAGCCTTTTCTTGGAATCTGAGTAATCTTGGCCTTCCCAGTGAAAGTGTTCCCTCAATGTATGTAGGGTTTCCCCAAAAAGAGTAGTCCTCAGGGGGGGAGACCGAGGGAATAGACTCCTCAGCATCAGAGTCTTCGAAAGGGGAATAGGCGTAATCCTGGTCCTCAGAGTGTTCTGAGGTAATAGAAGCCTGGTCTGAGGAAGGGTAGTCTTCCTCCAATCTGGGTCTTTTGTCAGAGGGGGGTTGAGAACCCCTAATGAGAGTAATCAAATCCTCAGCCATTTTAAGCATCTGCTTTTTAGGCATGGGGCCTTGAGAGGAGGTCTGAGGACCCTGTTTTTTAGTTTTCATGGCTGCTTTAGATTTAGTGAAGGATTTAATAGAGAAGGTGAAAGGCCTGAAGACGCCTTCAGAAATGGCAGGCCTGAATAAATTTTGAGTTTCCCCGCCAAGAGTGGCATTGGTATCTGCAGTAGGAATGGAGACCGAGGAACCTGCGACCTTGGGTACTGAAGTCACCGGTAATGTAGTTTCATCGGTATTCAGGGGCTGCGTAGGCGCCTCACTGAGAACCATAGTCGGCCTAAGCATGGCCTCAGTACTCGGTGCAGACCTTGGATGTCGGTCCTTATCTTTGCGTCTTTTGCTCAAAACTGGTGTCGGTGTATCCGACGACATAATTAAAATTTTTGCCAAAATAATGAAGGGCGAACTCCACCCGGCGCTTAATAGTGCGCTTGTTGAACCTAGCACAAAAACGGCAGGCCGAGACGTCGTGGTCTGGGCCTAAACAAGATATACAGAAAGAGTGGAAATCCTTATGCGGTATTTGCTTCCCACAAGAAATGTAATTAACTTTGTCTGACATCGGTCTGAGGCAAGAAAAGTTTCCCCAATGGGGTACTTTGCTTTAAAGAAGACTTCGGCTGAAATACTTTCGTAAATCTCAGGAGCTGGCCGACCGGCACTTGCGAACTGCTTCTGGCACCGCGCGGCAAGAAAGACTGAAGAAAATGACGTCAGCTGCCTCTTTTATACCCCTGCCGCACTGACGTCAGGGAAGAAGCGACGACAACAGACGTCGGACCAAGACTTTGGAATTCGGCCGACCGAGGACCCGCCTGACAGCAGGATAACCCATCTGTAATGACTGCAGCTGTATGCACGATGAACAACCCTTCTCAAATATTGGACCTATGTATCATGTAAAGCAATGTCAGATGGTAATACCAAAAAACACTGGACGTCTAGAGTTGCACTGTGGCTGCTCAAATGTATAGTTTATTATATTTTTGTTTTATTCCCATTTGTAGGCTAGCTATCAAATTTGCTCTTACAGATCTTGTTTTTTGCTTTTCCCATGCTTAGTCACCAACCACACCATCTTAACTGGAGAGGGAAACTGCCCAGAAAAGAAGGTTGTGGGGAAATACCTTCTGTAGAATGCACCAATAAGAGGTTGCGTCTCAGTACGTCGTACCCCCTACTTTCATTACATTCTAAACATCCCTGAAACCGCAGCTGATCGGGGGATGGCGAGGAGACAATGTCCTCATCCTTATCAAGGTTTGTGTGGGACACTCCTAAGTTAGCTTGTGCACTTCCTCTTGCATTTTTCAGTGGGCTTCAAATGGGAGTGGTCTAAGGACTATGAAGAATGTACCTCCCCAGACCTGTGGAAATCATGCAAAGGCCACCAGCTCCTCTATCCTGATCAGGAGGACAGTGTGTGACCAAAGTGCCAGACAAAGGAGACAGAAAAATACTAAACCTTGGGGCTGAAAATCCTCCAGAAAAACTGCCACTGATGATGAAACTATAGATGCTAGTGGCAAAGTCAATGCAGAGAGGTCTGAGAGATCAGCAGGTGCCCATCTTTCTAAAGACAGACAATGCCTGCAGATCAGTTTTGCTTTACTGGTGAAGCAAGATGAGGGGGACCACAAATCAACAATGGCCGCCTGCTCCAGTAAATGGGTGGGGTAATACAGTGGACCATGAAACATCACCTGCTGGACCCGGATAAACTCTTCTGCTAATCAAGCTCAACAGGAAAGAAAAAAGTTTGAGACCTATAATTTTTTCTTTTTTATTTAATATTTGTTTACCAGGAAAGTCTGACTAGGACAGAGCCCATTTTCAGTGGAGGCCTGGGGAGAAATGCTCCAGATGTACATCTTTGGAATGTGGAAGAAAACCCACACGAACGCAGAAAGCGCATGCAGACTCAGCACAGAAGGCACTACAGCCAAGAATCTAACCGAAGAACCTCTTGCTGTGAGGTGACAACACTAAACTCTGTACCACTGCGCCACCCAATATCTAGAAGATGAAAGCTTAAAGGAAACAAATCTTTCTGACGTCATCAAATTAAGCAATGTTATTGGTTCAAGTCAGTTTCTTATGTGAATGCTCAGACAACTGACAGGCAAGTAGAAACTTCAGGAGGACAGTAGTACAGTTGTGCAAAATCTTACCATAACAGTAGATATCCTTCTCTTCACTGTTGCAGTATTTCACCATAGGGATCACCTGCCAAGGGCAACCCAACATCCTGCCAGTATACTAAAGCTCTTAACTGTTGTATGCTCAGTTTGTCAAATGTATGCGGCTCGTTCAGGACGTAGGGCATAAAGGTAACATTTGGATGCAATTATCCAGAACTTACTTGCTCCAGTAAAGAACAGTCGCCATAGAACAAGAGAGGCTATGCATATCCAGGAGGAGAAAATGCAGATGGAAAGGGAGACCCCTCAGCTTGGAAGAAAACCAAAACAAAGCCCAAAAGAAAAGGGGAGGCTGCAGACAGGAAGCGAATACTACAACAGTACTGTTAAGGTAAGATTTTACACAACTGTGCCATGTCCTTCTATACCACTGTTGCAGTATTCTTCACCCTAGGGAGAATAAAAAAAGCTCAAAAAAAGGAATGGGAGGTGGAAGGCTGAGAACAGCTCTCACCAAATCCATGCAGACCAGTTCTAATAAAACCTGCTCTGGCCCTAGAAACAATTTATAATGTTTACTGAAAGGCATGCACTGAACACCAAATGGCTTCAAGGATAGAAATGGTGTCAACCCCTTGAAGAAAGCACTAGAAAAGGCTAACAGTCCTTAGTGGAGCAAGCTCTAATCTAATGGAAATGGACAGACATTTACCATAAAAGGAAATGGCCTCAGATATCCAGGAGAAGATGGTCTGCTTAGAAAGCAACAAACCCAAAGTCCTAGGACAGAAAGAAAACAAATGGTCATAGTTACAAATGGCCTTAGTTTTATCCAAATAAAACCCGAGCAGTTTGTGGAAACCCAGGGTATGTAGGTCTATCTCATTAGCAGACTGAAGAGGAAAAATGGGAGTTGTACTGCCCGATTCAAAGATGCATTTACCACCATGGGCATAAAAGGATTAGTAGAAAGGGACACCCTGCCCTTTGAAAAACCAAAAGGGGAGGAGATAGCTTTAAGAACTTGAAGCTCAGAAACCCTCCAAGCAGCAGTAAGAGCAAGCAATAAAAGTTTTCCAGGTGCAATGCTGCAAAGATGGAGAGCCTTCAAGCTCAAAAGGAGCCTGGGTCAAACTTTCTAAAACAAAATTAAGGCCCTACAGAGGAGGAACAGGCTTCCTTGGGGTACTAAGATGCAGGATGCCTTTAACAAACTGTGACCTCAAAATAAGAAGCCAAAGGAGCATTCAAGGACAGACGGGCAGAAATAGCTGACAAAGGAGCCTTAACAGAAGAATAAGACAAGCCAGACTGGAGCAACTCACACAAGACAGAACCAAAGAGACCCCTACTGAAAGTGTCCTGGTTATGAGCATGGCAGCAGACAGAAAATCTCTTCCATTTGGACATACAAAACTTGCCTCCTGTAAAACCCAGATCATGTCCTCAGAAAAGAGGTGCCTAAAAGGGATCAAAACATGTCCATTAGAGAGTAGACAAGGGAGGATAGATGAGTGATCTCCCCTCCATCCTTTGTGAGGAGGTCCAACCAGTTAGGTAACTTATGGTGACTGACCCTGGCCACATGTAATGAGGGGGGAAATGTGCTATCTTAGCTAAAAGGGAGTCATTAGCAAGGATTTTTGGAGCCCAGCTGAAACTTCTGCAGGACTCCCTGAAGTAGGTGAAGGCATACAGAAACATCCTCTTCCAAAGAAAAGGGCATCAGTCTTCAATGCCAGATGGCACGGCACTAACAAAACGATGGAGCTGCCTGCTGAGAAAGGAGGCAGATATTTACCAGATGAATACCCCAACAATGGACTATGTCCAGGAACACATCGCTGTGAAGCATCCACTTGTGAGCCAGCATTTTAGATCTGATCAAAGAGTATACCACTAGACTGTGCTCTGAACGAATATACACTGCCTGAAGAACTGATGGATAAGGTTCATAGATTAGTACTAGGCTAACTGCCCATATGAGCTATTGTAAGCCTAGCCAATTACCCCATGTCGGAATCAAACCCTGCACCTTGTGTTTATAAGGTAAACACTTTAACCATTATGCCAACCTCCCATATCAGTCAGCCCATATCAAGGATAACAGATCCAGACCCCAAGCCTGAAGAGCCAGCCTGCAGAGTAGGTAAGACAGTGTCCCCCTGCTTGTGGACATACCATATCATTGTGGTCTATGTAAACCTTATGAGTACCTGGAGACAGCAATGGGTGGAGAAGCCTGAAGGGACAGACTCTGATCTTGATATGGGCTGACTTCTGAGGGGGGCCCAAAGACCTAAAACTTTCAGGTGACCACAGGAAGCCTCCCACCCCATGTCTGAAATGTCAGCGAACAGTTCTTGAAGGAATCAGAGACTGAAAAGGCATGCCTGGGTTTAAGGCAAGTTGCTGAATCCACCACTTTACTTCCTGCTTCAGACAACGGAGAGACACTCAAATCCAAAGGGTGGCAATGCCGAAGCCAAACTGACTTGAGGTACCATTAAAGCTTCCACATATAGTCTGGCAAGTAGGAGCATTGGAAGAACAGTCCATGGAATAAGAGGACACTGAAAGAGACAGGTCAAGGACAGAACCTTTGGAAGTGGAAGCCTCTCCAACATTTCCACCATCTAAATCCTGCAACCTAGATAAACATGATCTTGATGGGGAGTCAGGGCAGACTTTTGGAAGTTGATGTTGAACCCCAGACTTTGGAGAGATATGGTGAACTCCAGATACTTTAGCAGGCAACTGTGAGAAGGTGTTTGAAGCAATATGTTGTCTTGAGGAAAAAAACTGAATGCCTCCGAGCCTTCAAAGGCAATCACAGGAGCTACGCATTTTATGAATACCCTTGAGGCAAGTAGAGAGGCCAAATGACAAAGCAGAGAACTGAAAATGAGGGGAAGAAACAATAAAAACTTTCTGAAATGACAGTGAATAGGAATATAAAGGTAAGCAGCCTTCAGATCCACGGACACCAGAAAAGCCTGGGATATTAAAACAGGAAACAGCATTTGAAGAGTAAGCATCCAAAAAGGAGGATCCTTGAGAAAAGTGTTGAGCAAAAAGGGAGCCAGAACGGGTCTCCAAGTGCCTTTCTTTCAATGAAATAGGAACATCCTGGAGTAAAACCCCCATTCCAACTTGGGAAGGCGGTAGAGCTTGAATAGTTCCCTTGGTCCGTTAGGTATCCAAAGACTTCTGAGAAATGAGGAAGTTTTTACACAGGAGGTTGGGGAATCCCAGAAAAAGGAGGAATACACCAACACCATGAAGTTACCCTGACAGACAGAACCCAAGAATCTGAGGTGATGAGATGCCAGTTTGGAAGAAAGAGTCAAAGGGACAATGGGAGCCTGGCTGAGGGGTAAAGGGAGGGCAAGATGCAACAGGCTTGTCAGATGGAGGCAACTGTTCCACAGAAGCATGATAAAAGATTTAGCAGGAGGAGCTTGCCTACCACTCTTACTGCCTTTAGTGGCCTGGTGAGGATACCTGTTATCAAAAGAAGGCTCAATAGGACGATTCCTCTAAAACTTAGAGATAGGAGAGACAGAAATATGTTAAAGGGTCTGCAAAGCCTTACCTTTTCCCTGGAGAGACAAACACTGCAGCAGTCCCAAAAAGTAGTCTGTTACCCAAAGAAACATCCGGCATCTTGGCATTAATTTCCTCCAGTAAAGACTGTAGATGAAGCCAACAGTGATGCCTCATAACAAAAACATAGGCAGCATCACAGCTGCAGTTGATAAGAGTGGTGAGCCACTTAAGAGGTATAACCCAAAATAGATAAAGCAGAAGACTTGCCTTCAGAATCAGGGAAATCAGAAATAACTTTACAAATCAAGGCTAGGGCATATCTGGTCATGTGGGTCTGGTAATTGATGGCCCAAAAGGCCAGAGTAGCAATGTAAAAACCTTCTTACCAATACTCTCCACTGCCCTACTATCCTTATCTGAAGGCAGAAGTTTGGAAGGTTTGTTAGAAGCAAATGACACCACAACAGGGTCAGCAAACACAGCAAAGGGCGTTCAGACCAACGAGCAATGACGTTCAGACTGCAGGCAATGAAGTTTGGTTAACTACATCTGTACTTCACCTTTATGATGAAAGTACTGAACATGGAGCATACACGTGATGTAAGGCGCTCAAGACCTCAAAGCTTCAGTATACTGGGTGGACATTGGGCTACCCCTGGCAGAGATTCCTATGGTGAAGACTTCTGCAGCAGTGATATAAAGGTTCTTTCTTCTGGTCTTGACTTTTCAGATGTAGGAGTTGGGATTTTCACCTTATCAACTTTCTCATTTTCCAGCTTATGTTTTTTCCTATGTTCCTTTATATTTTAAGTTGTGGTTTCAGTCCTCAGGCTCAAAGGGGTTGATCTCAATGATCACTACTTCTCTTGAGGTGGGGTTTTGTGCCCATACATGCACATTTTGAAACTCCTGCTCTCCACAAATCAAAGATACAATGCGGAAAAAGAAATGACAAAACCGTGACTTGAAAGAGCAGTCAAGTTAGAAATTAATACAAAAAGCAATGCAGATTGGCAATACCAGATTTACAGCTGAAAACTTCCATATGAAAAATACAGTAAACTGGATGACATTTAAACAGAAGCATTGTAAAAAGGAAGAATGGGAAGTGCAGTACAAAAGATGGCATGCATATGGCAAATGTTAGTGCTGATGTAGCTGCTGATCATGTAGAATGGACAGAGCCAAGCAAAAGGAAAGAAAAATTCTCTGTGTAAAACACACACACACACATTTATAAATGATTAAAAAAACAGTGAGAATGTAACAAGATAAAATGGTCACAGGTTACCATGTCATTAAATGCTATGAGATCTCACTGAAGGTCACCAACAGCCAATCTCAAGGTCTTTAAGGTACAAAACAGCTTTACCCACACAAGAAAACCATTTTTTTAAATGATTCAAAATTCTTTGTCTAACCACCAAGGCAACATATTCCACCTCTTTCCTGCCCTATACTGGGGGGAAAAAACACCTCCCAGTTTAGGATTCATTTTATCCACTATTAATGCTGTTTTTACTTCTAGTCAGTTGGTCATGTGCCAGGAATGAAACGTCTAACGTGGTTTGTGTAGACAGATTTTTTTTTTAAACGTGTACATCTAAATTAGATCCCCACTCATTCTAGAACAGACTGAAAAATTCAGTTTTTGTAATCTTTCTTTATATGATCAATTATATACTTGTTAACTCTCTCAGAAAAATCTATGCACCCTTTCTAGTCTCTCAATATTATTTTCAGAATGTTAATAAACCAAACACCATACTCCATAATCTAATAACAGATTTAGAGATCTCCTGCAAAACCATGAAATCCTGGGATAAAACAGTTTGTAGTAAAGCTTTTCATGTACCATACCACTTCCTAATTATATTAACAAGACCTCTAAAATCCAACTGTATTTACCAGTATGTCTGCATCTTCAAATGCCTCATTTCTTACAGTGGAATCTAAAGAACATGGAAATCCTGGATTAACTTTAAGTGAAGAATTTTATATTTATTGATATTGCAATCAACCCTACTGACTTTTGCTCATCAAATTAGTCCATTTAAGCATCTTTATGGCAATCATTAATCAGATAAAGATGCAAATCCTGCTATTTTGACAATTGGCAAATTTACCAACCCAGCAATTTTCCCCCTTGTAAAGAGGGCATAAAAACTATGAAATAAAATGGGGCCCAATCCAGGGCCCTTGTAGAATTTTTCCTAGTGATGTTATATTCAAAAAAACATAACCCTGTACACAAACTTTCACAGTTATACTTTCTACCCTTTTTTTTTTTTTTTTTATCTAACAGCATATTGAAGACCACCACAGTTTATTAAATCTAGAACTGAGCTATGAAAAACCTTAGCAAAGTCCAAAAAATGTTAAGGGGACTCTTAAAGGACTCTACTTACCACTCAAAACAAACGAAATTAGTTATCGACCATCTGCCTTTTGTAAAACCATGATGAACATCTCAGTTTGAATTTTTATTTTAAAAGTATTTGCTCAAAACTTTTCCCAACATGACATGTCTGGCTGATGGGTCTAACATATTTATTAGCATATTTCCACTGAACGGGTGCCATTCTATATAAAATTGATTGGTGGAAAAGAAAAAGTTAAAACATTAAACCAAGACTTAAGAATGTTCCATATAAAATTGTCAGGACCAGCAGCAGTGCCACTCTCTGCAAAGATTTCCTCACACTTTGGGATAATGGACATTTAATTAATAAATAGCATTTAAACTGTCAACTTTCCCATTTGAATCTTAAGAAATCTTTAAACAATGGAAAATCTGCCAATTCTTTAACAGTGGCAATTAACTATCTATATAGTTATCTTATGATCACAATTTTGTATTTTTCAACACCAATTTACGTACCTATAAAACAAGAATTCCTTCCAAGAATTTCTTCCAAGACTTCTATTGAACCTCTTGGCATTTCCAACAGTGGTTTTACACACTTCCATATTTTTGGAGAGGCGCAGATTCATTTTCAACCAATTTTTAAATTCCAATATCCTTTTTGATATCTCTGACAATCATGGAGACTAAGATTTCCTGCACTTGAAATGTATATATATTTTTTTTAACTAGCACAATCATCGAAGTACACATTTTATCAAAGAAAACATCCCACATTTTTTTTTTACTTACTTCCCCTTAAAATCCTTCATCCACTACCATTGTTTAAAATTATAGTCAGCCTTATAAACATTCTTCTCTTTACTACAGTTTTAATTAAACTTACTTATACAGGTCTGACAACTTTACACTTTTACCATATGGTGAGTGTTTCCTCAATGTTTATTTTATTTAGACGTCTAAGAACATAATTTTTGGAGACATTAAAATAACATCGACGATACGATTCTCCCTTCTAGCAAGCTAGATACAGGGTTAAAGATGAGCAAGACGAGACTTCAAAAAGTAGTCTCTTGTTTATTAGAACTCAACATTTTCCCCTTGTACACTGAAAATTTAAATAGCCACACATAATAAATTATAAGACGCTATACTTAATTCGTCTGTCCCTCCCCCTTTTTTCTTTATTTGTACTTTACATGCATTTCCTCAAAAGACAAGGATAACATTTCTGAATATGGACTATTGATAACACTGGTCATTTACAGTTCTTATATAAAACTGCGACTTCATTTCCTCTCTTCAAAAAGTGTAAAAGGAATAATATCCTTTAACTTCCATTGCTGTATTAAAACTATAACAAGTTTTTGTTATGCTCATCTCCACATTTTCTTCTAGTAGACAATTTCCTCTATATTGTTTAAACTTTTTTCATTCAGAACTCCTTTTTACCACAACTTTTCTCCATCATAAACTTAATTCAAATGCCAACAAAAAACATTTATGCCCCCAAGACCTCATTTGCCTCATGACTTGAGCAGAATTTAATCAAAGCAAAATCTTGCTCAGAGGAATCACATATTCCCACATATTTCTGTTAGCATTCTTAATCTCCAACTCTTACGGTGCTGCTTATTGTACTGGACACAGCTTTTAATGTCCATGATACTTATAAGTTGGGAAGACATCCACAGACATATCTAGTATAACCTGAACAAAAAGTTATAAGCCTAACGTCTTCAAACACCTTCATCCCACATTGTTTCCTCCACATGCGATACCTGAAAACATTTGATTTTTAACCAGCCTGAAGATACCTTCACTAATACCCTTCATTTTGCCCCATGAAGAGCGTAAACTATTTTTTGCTTGTTTATTTTTCTGGTAATTTTTTTTTTTTTTTTTTACATCTCTTAACAGACTCTCCAATTAATATTTGCCCTGACACACTGACTTTTGCACTTGCCCCTTCATTTCCTAATAAAATGGTGATTTTCTTGTCCCTTTTCATTTTCAGCATTTTTTTGTCCAATATTCATCTCCTTATGTGCCCCTATATTACTTTCACAATTCATTACTTATTTTGTTCTCTTTCACCCATACCCTGATTAAGTTTTAGAGATGCAGCGCAACATCTGGGGTGGAAGCTTGCCAGAGCAACACAATGGTTAAGAGATCGTATTTGAAAAGTTTCAGATGCTCAGCTGACTGAAGGCCTCTGGTTTTAGTCCTGACCGATGACAAGGCTAGTGTTCATCTTAGATAAACATATTAAGTTGAAAACAATTTATTTACAAACTCACACAAAAAAAGCGCATTTTCTGCAGCCTGAAACATCAGCAAAAATAAGCTTTACATGTTTATTAATTCAAATGTTTTGTAGAGGAGGTCAGGAACTTAAAATACAAATTATTCTTTAAATTTATGTTTGTTTGAATTGAAGGGAAAGGTGCGTTTAACAAGAAAAGACTCTGATCATAAGCATTCATTTCAAAATGGTGTCTTCATTTGCTGTAAAAAAAAATAAATAAAAAAAAATAAAGTAAATTAATAGCTTGAAGCATTTTATATACCAAAACACATAACAAGATCAACGTCACTGAAATAAAAGCAAAACATTGACAGACAAGACAGAAGACTTATTACTAGGTACAGCAAGGTAATTAACCACATCAGAGTATAAAAATGACATGCCTCTAAGAGATTAATCCAGATTTTCAGAATAAAGGCTTCTTGATTCTGCAATATACAACATTAAAAGCCCAAGCATCAGCTACAAGAGTCTGAAGACTGCAATTCCAAAAAACAAACACTGGCTCTACATGCTAAAAATAGCAGACACAACAAAAGTACAGCTGTGCAGGAACTTGCCATAAATATAGATGTTACGAGTAGTTTCACTGTTGCAGTTATCACATCTTGGAATATTCTGCCTGTAGCCAAACAGTCTTCCAGAGATTTACCCTCCTCAGTGCTTCAGCCAAAGCCCTCACATACAGATGTGAGCACATTGGTGGTATAAAGGGCACAATGGCCAACATCATATTCGGCTCTTAACTGGTCTAGCAATAGGTGTGTGTGTGTATTTTGGGAGGGGGGGGCAGCACCAGAATCTGGTGGATCAAGTGGGACATCTACCACTGGCCCAAGTCCACCCCGGAGTACACCTATCCTAACTCTCTAGGATGACAGCCAAAGGAGGGGTGTGCCACAATAGTGACAGGGAAGCTATAACCTTGGGATAGAGATGCCCTTGAAACTGAAAAGCTGGTCTGAACATCACAGAGAAGGGAAAACAAAAATGGAGGATGTGGGAGGCTTGGACTGCAACAGTGAAACTACTCAAACATTTACTTTTGTAGTAAGTTCCTAAAATAACTACTTTATGTTCATTGTAGTATTCACTGTAACGGTCCATTTCTTGGGAAGGCTCCCACAGCAGTGAGGGTCAGAAAAGAGGATTGGTTACTTAGCAAGACGACCCTGATGAACAGCAAATGCAAATCCTGCTCTGGCTCTAGACTCTAGATGCAGCTGGCAAATTTATGCTTGGAAAGGTGGGTACATGTGCCATTGCAGCAAATTCAAGAACGGTCCTCTAAAGATAGTTGTGGTTGCAGATGTGGCCCTAGTGGAATGTGCCTTAATATGGCCTGGAACTTTTTCCATGATACTGGTAACAAAATGCAATACAGTGTGCTAGCCATTTGAAAGTGTTTGATCGGTTTTGTTTCTTTTCTCAATGGAAAAAGAGTAAACTTTTATATACAAAAAAAGTTCTTGGTTTTGTTTGAATAGAATCTCAGCTGTCAGTGTACATCTAGGGATCACAATGTTCAAGAGTTTTGTGGCTTGCACAATAAAAAAAAAGGAAGTTGTATGATCTAAGTGTCAGCTAAGAACCACCCTAATGATACAAGACAGATTAATACACAGTGCTACTCAGTCCTGATGGAACAGCAGGAATGTCTCCTTGAACATCAAAGATTGGACTTCTGAAACTTGTTTTGCAGAGTTAACTGCCACCAACAGCAGCATCCTTCAAGAGAACAAGTGAACAGTGGATAAAGCTGCTGGATTAAAATGAGGCAAAGTTAATTTCTCTAGTACAAAGCTGAGTTCCCATAGTGGAGTAATCTGCTTTCTAGAAGGTCCAAGATGGACAATACCTCTTAGAACCTCTCACAGCACATGCAACACATAGACCACAGAGTCAGTGTGCCAAACAGTCACAACCCTTAAGGCCAAACACAATGCCAGACACACTCGTCATAGGTGACTCTAGTCAGACACACTGACGTCCCGCTCACCAGATTGAGTAAGGAGAAGGTCACAGTAAGCTGCCTATTGGGCGCTAGAATCCACCACAATGCAAGCACTCAGGTCACTCAACTGCAGGTACAAGTATGACTCAGTCATTGTCCATGCTGGTGTGAACGACCCGAGACGTACCTCCCTGGACTACATGAAGAGACATAGAGGAGCTCTCTGATTATGTAACCCAGGCAGGTATGACCCTGACCTTGAGCAGTATCCTACCTTCACCAAGAATGATGCCACAATACAGAGACAAGATGATCAGCTTTAATAATTGGCTTAAACTATGGTGTCATTCAAAGGGGATCCAATGTCTGTCTGCCTGGGATGACATGCTGGACAAGCCACGCTGCTTCGCAAGGGACGGCTTGCACCTGTCACCCCTGGGCTTCCGGATTTTGGCTAAGGCTCTTGTCACCCCCATTGTGCCTTTTTTAGGCAAGGCTCAAATTCTAAACCTACCACCCTAGAACACAAAAAAAGGAAAAAAACTAAGGGTAATGTTGCTCAATGCCAGAAGTCTCAACCTCAAGATGCACGCACTCGAAGCCCTTCTCAGTATGGAGAACATCGATGTCTGTGCTGTGACAGAAACCTGGTTCAAGGCTCCTGACAGCACCCCGGCCTATCAGGTTTTACCTCATATCATGCGTTCCGGCCCCAAAATCCGGACAACACCAAGAAAGGAGGGGGGGTGTCCATATTCATCAAGGACACCCTCACCTCAAGGTTGGTGGCAACGCACGATGCATCGGAGACCATCCAGGTGCAATTAACCATAGGCAAGACTGCTCTGCAGTTTGTAGCATGTTACAGGCCACCCTCTCAAACTCAGGAACCTCACACAGCTTTCCTGAAAACACTGGAAGGGATAAATGCATCTCCAAACACCATCATACTGGGTGATTTCAACTATCCAAATATAGACTGGGATCACTACTCAAGCCCCAACACTCTAGCCCAAAGGTTCCTAGAGTTCATAAACTCAAATGCCATGGAACAACTAGTCACCATCCCCACAAGAGGAGAAAACATACTAGATCTCATCATCACGAACATGGGGTCACAATGTTCAACACCAGAAGGATACCCATCATTGGTGAGATCAGATCATAAACTAATCTCACTGGAAGTCCACATCCCGCCCCCACTCCAGATAAAAAAGACCACAGTGAAGAACTTCTCAAAAGCAGACTTCACACTTCTAAAGACTGGTGTGGTCTATTTCAAGGCCCCCGAGCCAGCGGAAACCATTACTCAAACCACTGAATCACTTACAAATGCCTTCTACCAGCACCTCCAGGACTGCATGGATCAGGCAATCCCAAACAAAACAAAGACTCTTTGTACCAAAGGCAAGCGTCCAGTCTGGTGGACCCTAGCCATAAACAAGCTCTACAACAAAAGGAAGAAGCTACTACAAAAGAGAGCAAAATCCGTAAAAGGGAAGACACCCTTGATCATTATAAGTAAAAAAACTGAGATCTCTCATAAAATCATCCAAGGCAAATTTTGAGAGAAAAATCGCTAAGGACTCAAAAGACAATCATAAGGCCTTTTTTAGCTATGTTAGAAACCTGGGAGGAAACTCCCAGATATGCTCAGAATTAGTTCAAAATGATGTAAAAATCACTGAACCTACAGACATTGCCAACATACTGGCTGACAGGTTCAGTGCAAATTTCACCCCCCTCCCCCCCCCAAAAGGAGAGATATCTATACCAGAGGATTGTAGCCCCCCAAACATCTCAAATGCTCAGGTGAGAACTGCTCTCTCCAAGGCAAAAAACACAGCATCCATGGGACCAGATGGTGTCCCCGGTTGTGTGCTCCACGAACTCAAAGAGGAATTAAACCCGCAGTTAGGGCAGCTGTTTAATCTTAGCCTCACCTCAAGATACGTACTCAAGGAGTGGCGTACGGCAACGGTGGTCCCACTTCACAAAGGAGGTGCCTCCACCGACCCCGGAAACTACCGTCCCATCAGCTTGACAAGCCTGGTCTGCAAAGCTATGGAGAGGATCATAATGGAACTCATAAATAAAGACATAGGGGACTTGCAGACTTTGGATCCAACCCAGTTTGGCTTTGTCAAGGGCAGATCATGCCTTTTAAACTTGGTTGACTTTTTCGAAACAGTCACCAAGGCCATTGACGAGGGCAAGGCAGTCCACACAGCCTACCTTGACATGGCAAAGGCTTTCGACACAATACCCCACTCGGGTATCATTGAAAAACTCACCAGCTTAAATGTAAACCCATATGTCACAAGATGGGTTGCAAACTGGCTAAGTGACAGAACCCACAGGGTCAGAGTTGCTGGCGCCATGTCAGACTCCAAGCCTGTCACAAGTGGTGTCCCACAGGGCTCAGTCCTGGGCCCACTTTTGTTCGGCATCTACTTTTCAGAAGTAAAAGCAAACACAGGAGGATTATGGCTGACAAAGTTTGCAGATGACTGCAAACTGGGCACCATAGTTGAAAACCCATCTGACACAGACATCCTTCAGAAGGGTCTCATAGAAACGGATAACTGGTGCCAGAGCCATGGCCTAAATTTAAACGCTAAAAAATGCATAGTCATACCCTTCGGGAAAAACAAGGTTACCCCTAGTTACCATATAGGTGGCAATCCACTAAGCACAGAAGAGGTTATCAGGGATCTGGGGACCCAGGTTGACAGTAACCTTTCGTTTGACACTCACGTTGCCAAAGTAGTTAGGAAGACCTTCTACATTGCCCACCTGATCATGAAGGGATTCACATCTAGATCAAGGGAGGTCATCGTTCCCCTGTATTCATCACTCATCAGACCAATGATTGAGTACAATGCCCCATTCGGAATGTATCTGACCAGACACCTGCAGCAATTGGAAAGCCCCCAAAAGTTCCTCACCAAAAGAATAAAGGGTCTCAAAAATATGTCTTATGCTGCCCGACTAAAGGAACTCCAGCTCTATTCAGTCGCTTACCGTCTGCTCAGAGGTGACCTGTGCCTGACATACAAAGCCATGTCCAACCCGGAATTAATGAACATGCTTCACCTCAAAAAATCTAAATCCATCAGAACTACAAGGGCAAGAGACTTAAACCTCAACACGGCTATTAATAGGACGTGCTGGAGGGACAGATTCATCACCCAGAGACTCCCTATGCTGTGGAACAAAATCCCGGTACATATGAGGCAGAGCACCTCGCTGGCTTTGTTAAAGAGAAATCTTGACCAATGGATGGGAGATCGCAGGTATACCCCAGGGATAACCTCGGTGTCACTGCTTGACAGAGGCACAGCAAAATAATGGGCATAGTATCTTTCAAACTAAAGGGGTGGCGGAAGCCACAAAACTCTGGGCTAGGCTTGTAAATGCCCTAGGGCAGATAGCCTAGTATGAACCTATAATTGTTTAAATCGAATGTCTAAAATACAGAAAGGTGGGTCCATGGGCAGGAAGGGTCTAAACAGTGAAAGAACACACTTTTATAAATGTCCAAGCTAAACCAGATTTGTAGAGATCCAACAGGTATTCCACGACCAATGACATACTAGGCCTTTCTGGGCTAAAAGGTCCTGAAGATTGACAACACAGAGAATCTTTTCCATTTTCCTAGGGAAGATTTCTCATGTGCTTGGTTTTAAAGCTTTTTCACATTTAGCACATCCTCTAAATACTTGTTCCTGCCTAGGATCACTGCACGACTATCCATGTGGTCAGCCAGTCAGGTCTGCTAGCAGAGGCAACACCTTGTATTTTCCTTTTGTAAGGATGTGCAGGAGGGAGAACCACTGCCAACTTATCAAAAACGTCCTATGAAATTTATTCTTGGTCTTGCCTCCTTTAGTTTGGTCAGTACTCAGGGGAAAAAGGGTAGGGAGAGAAATGTGCAAGAACCAACCTGCCTAATTCAGGGAGAAGCAGCTGCCGTCTGGGTTCTTGGAGTTGCTACCCTACTCAATGCCTGTTAAGATAGGAAGCAAACAGGTCTGTGTGTGCTGCACCCCTCTTTGTCAAGTGTAAGAATACATCCCTGTGTTTACACCCACTTTTGAGGAGCTGATTGGGAAACAGTCTACCTTCATATTTTGTACCAAAGTAATATATGCGACAGAGAAACCTTTACTTTTGTTGCCATCTACCAGGCATGTATGGCCAGCCTGCAGAGCAAGCAGTAGCCCCTCCCTGTTTATGTACCATGGCTAAAGTACTGTCAGTGTCTTAGCCTGCAGTATTTCCTCCTTTACGGTATGAAAAAAGGAGTTTAGGGACTTGATGACTTACCTTTTTTGAGGAGTGTGTGCTCTTTCCTCATCTCATCCTACCACGTTACTTGCACCTACAGATTCTCCTTACGATTCCCTATGAGCACCCTAATGTCATGTCTGAGTGTGTAGTAAAGCAAGCACTGGCTGTGGAGGCAAGGAGGATATCGTCCTGTTCTAGGAACACTGCTGCATCTGACAGCTGGGTCTGCTACAAGAACTATATTTACGCATGGCAGCAAGGAAATCCTGGGTTCCAGAGAGGATGTGATGGCAGCAAGGAGATCCTGGGCTCCAGAGGGTGAATGTGCTGATATCACCTGTTTCTTAACCACTGGAGTTTCCTCATGCTGCAAGCATGCCAAGTCGACCATCAAAATGTATGCTGCCATGCACAAGAGTGAGCTATTCGCTGACTGTGACCTCCACTTTCTGAACTGGCCATGAATGGCTAGGCTTAAAGGTTCTAGGGCCATTAGCCTAGTAACATACTATGATGCTATGAATGGAACTATTGGAAGTGATCCTTCAACAACTCTTTCTCCTGCAAAAGAAGGCTCTGCACTGATAGAGGTCAAGGCACACTCCAGGGAAAACCACTTTTTGAGAGGAACTGAAGGATTTCCCCCTGCTGGCCTTCAGTCCCAAGTCCCTCAAGCCAATGTAAAATTTAGATTGTGGCACTCTGGAAGGACTATGCCAGGATCAGACAATCCGGTTAGGGGTAAATCTAAACTATCAGTGGAGCAAGGTACTGTCTAAATACTCAGAGCACAGTAAGGCCAAACAGCAAGGCAGTAAACTGAGGTTTTACTCCTGTTGCAAATCTTGGGTATTCTGTGCTTTTCTGGTTATGGAAACATGCAGGAATTCATCTAGGGTTACTATTAAGTGCCCTTGTGGAATGAGAGAGAAGCTCTTGCAGGAGGAGCATCTTGAACTTGTGGACCTTTATGCCTTTCACTTCCTTCAAAATCACATACCAAATTTTTGCACAGAAAATGGACTACCTTGTTGTGGTAGGCAAGCTACAACTATAAGCAAAGGGCAATTACATGAAGTACAGTTGTGCACACTTACCATAAATGTAGATGTTAGAGTGGATTCACTGTTGCAGTCATCACACTTGGGTTATCCTGCCAGGGGTAGTCCTCAGTCAGCCTGAATACCAGAGGCTTAGTATTTCTGCATCAGTTGCTGTCGCTCCAGGACTGACTTCAGGTCGTCAGTGGTATAAAAACAGGCAGCCAACGCCATTACATCAGTTTTTCTTGCCCCAAATGTCAGGAGCTCCCAAAAGGGAGTTAAGTTATGGTGGGGTAACGCCACCAGTAGAAAGTGAATACCAACAGTTGTGCAAGGGTGAGGAAGAGAGAGAGCGAGAAAGAGATCAGGGGGCTTGGAGGTTGGGGAACCAGGACTGCAACAGTAAACACACTCGAACATCTACATTTATGATAAGTGTACACAACTGTACTATGTTCATAGTGTTTCACTGTTGCAGTCATCACACTTGGGTTGATCCCCAAAGCTGAGGATCAGGTGGAGGTAGTCAAGAAGAGTTAGGGCTAGCTAGAATGCCCTGCAGGACTGTGGTTGCAAAGTCTGCCCCGGACTTTGAAAAGATAGGCAGGTGGTAATGCTTGGTGAAGGTATGAACAGAACTCCAGGTTGCAGCTTCCGGGATTGTCCCTGGTAAGAACCCCTCTGAGAAAGGCTGTAGAGGTTGAAGTTGCCCTAGTTGAATGTGTTCTGACCCCCAGTGGGGGTGGTTTCCCATGGTGTTTGTAACAGAAATGGATGCAGTGTGCTATCCATTTGAAGATGGTTTGTTTAGATATGGCTTTGCCCTCTGTCCCTGGTGCAAAGCTAATTAGTAAGTGGTCAGATTTCCTGAAGGGCTTAGTCCTATCCAGGTAGAATCTGAACTGCCCGTGCACATCTAAATAGTGCAGGATCCTTTCCCCCTTATTTTGAGGTTTACGGAAAAAGGTGGGAAAATAAACAGATTGGTTGAGAGCCACACTGGACACAACCTTGGACTTGAAAGTTAGGCTAGTCCTAAGGGAGACCCTGTCAGCATGAAAAATGACGAAAGGTTCCACAGCCATAAGTGCTTGTAACTCAGACACTTCTAGCTGAAGTAATGGCCAGAAGCAAGGCCGTTTTCCAAGAGAAGAATTTTAACTCTGCTGAAGCTGCAGGCTCAAAGGGGGAGGGGGGAGCATGAGCTTTTCCAACACAAAGTTAAGGTCCCAAGCAGGAGTAGGGGCTCTCCTTGGTGGCCTTAACTTGTTAGCCCCCCTCAGGAATTGTTTGATGAGAGGGTCTGAGAAAACAGGTGGCTCAGTGCTGTAAAGTGCAGAGATGGCAGAGGCATGTATTTTAATGGAAGAGAAGGACAGGCCTCTGAGGAATAGTTCTGCTAGGTAATCCAGGAGGAGAGGTAAGGAAGGCTGTGCTTGGTCAGCTCCTTTAGTCTGGATCCAGGAACAATACCTTTTCCACTTGTCAACATAGGATATTCTAGTACTGGGTCGTCTGGCTTCACTTATGACATCCAGGACTTGTTTTGCTTAGGGTGGTCACTGGAGGAGAAGTCAAGAAATAAGCCAGGCTGCTAGGTTCAGTGTCTGCAACTGTGGATGCAAGAAAGTACAGTTTTGTACCTACCATAAATGGAGATGTCCGACAGGTATGCATCTGCAGTCATCACATATGGGTTGTCCTGCCTCAGGCAGCCCTTCGGTCAGCCGGATTCCAAAGTCTGGGTCTGGCCTCGGCTGTCGCACTTTCCCCGACGTCAGAGCGTCTGGGGTATAAAAGCATCAGCAGACGCCATTTTCCTCAGTTTTTCTTGCCCCAGATGCCAGGTGCCCTCTAAGGAAGGCTAAAATTTGGAGATATGCATTGTAAAAACAAATCCAAACATGCACAGTACTATAAAAAACAAATACACCATAATAGATCCCCCAGCTAGCTATAAGAGGGATAAGTACCCAAGAAGTATACCACAGAGGGGAAGGAGGGAGGGTAAACCTGACTGCAGATGCATACCTATCGGACATCTACATTTATGGTAGGTACAAAACTGTACTATGTCCTTCAAGGATGCATCTGCAGTCATCACATATGGGTAGAATACCACAGCCAATCCGGGGGTGGAGGTACTAAGTAAAGGATGGTGTAGCTAAGATACCCTGCAGGACTGCCGTAGCAAAGCCTGCTCTGGATCTGGAGTATAAAGGTAAATTGTAATGCTTGGCAAATGTATGCACGGAGCTCCATGTAGCAGCTTCTAAAATGTCCTTGGTAGCCACCCCTCTTAGGAAGGCTGTGGTGGTGGCTGTGGCTCTCGTGGAATGAGGTCTAATGTTAGCTGGCACAGTTTTTCCATGAAAGGAGTAACAAAAACGAATGCAATTTCCTATCCACTTTGAAATTGTCTGTTTGGAGATTGTAGCATATGCTGCTGGGGCACAAGGAAAAGCAAACAGCTGGTCAGTCTTTCTGTAACTTTTAGTTCTGTCCAAGTAGTAGCGCAACTGTCTGTGTATGTCCAGAAGTTTCTCCCCTTTATTTTGTGGTTGTGGGAAGAATGTAGGCAAGTGAATAGCTTGGTTCAAAGATACCCTGGATACCACCTTTGGCATAAATGTAGGATTGGTTCTCAAAGAAACTCTATCCTGATGAAAGATAAGAAATGGCTGTACTGCCATCAGACCTTGTAACTCAGATACTCTTCTTGCTGAGGTTATGGCCAGAAGGAAGGCAGTTTTCCAAGACAGAAACTGTAGCTCTGCCGATGCTGCTGATTCAAAGGGAGGAAGTGTTAGTTTTTCCAACACGAAGTTAAGGTCCCAAGTAGGTAGAGGTGGTTTCCTTGGAGGATTGATGTTTTTGATTCCTCTTAGAAACTGTCTCAGGAGAGGATGAGAGAAGACAGGTGGATTAACATTGTATTCTGCTGAAATTGCTGAGGCATGTATCTTAATGGAAAAGTAAGACAGGCCGTTGTGGAACAATTCTGCCAAATATTCCAGTATATGTGCCATGTTCATCACTGTCACATCTAGGCCCTTTGTCGTGTTCCAAGTGTGAAATCTTTTCCATTTTGCTGAATATGCCTTCCTTGTGGAAGGCCGGCGAGCTTCCATAATAATATCCTTAACTTTCTGGGATAGCTTATCCTGAGGAGGAGTCATGGTATTTTCCAGGCAGTCAGCTGCAAGGTTTTCAGGTTGGAATGCAGAGTCTTGAAATTGTGCTGCGTCAGCAGAAGTGGCCATAGGGGTAGAGGCCATGGTTTCGTCTGTGACATGCTCTTTAACAGTGGGTACCAGTGCTGTCTTAGCCAGTTTGGAGCTATCAGAATCACTCTGGGCTGCTCTGTCCTGATCTTCAGTAAGACCTTGGTCATTAATGGGAGAGGTGGAAAAGCATACACTGTTAGAGCCTTCCAGCTGAAAGAGAGAGCGTCCACTTTCCATGCTTGTGGATGGTATGCCCTTGAGCAGAATTTCCTCAGTTGATGATTGTGGGGGGGAGGCAAACAGATCTATTTCCGTTCTTCCCCATGATTGTGTTATGAGTAAGATGTCTGAGTGCAGCATCCATTCGTGTGCATCCATGGTATTTCTGCTTAAGCTGTCTGCCAGCATATCGTCTTTCCCTGGCACGAACTGGGAATGCAGCTGTATATTGAGTTTCAAGGAAAGTTCTCAGATTCATTGCCAGTCTGCAAAGAGGGTAGGAATGGGTGCCTCCTTGCTTGTTTATGTACCACATAACTGTGGTGTTGTCTGTCCTTATGAGTAGGTGGCCTTGATGAAGGAAAAGTTTGAAGGCCTCGATTGTGTGCATCACTGCCAGCATTTCCTTTTGGTTTATGTGCATGCGCCGCTCTCTTTGTGACCATAGCCCTTGGATACATCTGCCCTCCATGTGTGCTCCCCAACCTTGGTCTGAAGCGTCCGTAGTGATTGTTTGGATGGCTCTTGGCTTGCTGAAGGGCAACCCGCTGTTCGACTGGCAGGCTTGAGCCCACCACAGAAATTCCTTTTGAAGGCATGGAATGAGTGGGATCAAAGTTTCTAAGCTGTGACTGTGCTGAGTCCATAAACTCCTTAGGTACCATTGTAATTTTCTCATATGCAGCCTTGCTTGTGGAATCAGAAGAATGCAAGATGCCATGTAACCCAGGGCCTGCAGGATTTTCCTTGCAGTCAGCTGAGTTTGTCTTGTCAGATTCTTGAAGTAATCCGGTAGTTGTTTTTGTTTTTCTTCTGTGAGAAAGGCCATTTGGGTGGTAGTGTCTAGATCCGCACCCAGAAAGGTTATTCTTTGGGATGGAACAAGTCTTGATTTGTGGATGTTGACTGTATATCCCAAGGCCTGCAGTAGGTGGATGGCATAATCAAAGTCCTTTAACAAAGTTTGCTTGCTGTCCGCTTGTATAAGGCAGTTGTCCAGATATGGGTAAATTTGAATCCCCTGAAGTCTGCAGTGTGCAATTACTGATGCCAGGCATTTCGTGAATACTCTGGGCGCAGTAGATAAGCCAAAGGGCAATGCTGAGAATTGATAATGCTCTGACCCTGCAAGAAATCTGAGGTGTCTTCTGCAACTTTGTCTGATAGGGACATGCATGTATTCCTCCTTGAGGTCTAGAGTCACCAGCCAAGACCCCTTGCCCAGCATGGGAAGGAGTTGCTGTAGAGTCAGCATTTTTAATTTTGGCACAATGAGGTAAGTATTCAGTGCGGACAAGTCGAGAATAGGCCTCCATTGATTTTCTTTTCTTGGAACAAGGAATAATCTGGAGTAAAATCCTTGGCCCGGTTCTGACAGAGGTACCTTTTCTATAGCTTTCATTTGTATTAAGTTGGATATTTGTTTCAAAGCCTCTGCCCTCTGATTTGGTGGCAGGTCTGGCATGCCTTTTCTTTTTGGCAATGTGTGGAAATGGAACCTGTATCCTTTGTCTATTATTTGCAGTGTCCATGTGTCCCTTGTAATACTGTGCCAATTTTTTGAAAATAAAGAAAGCTTTCCGCCCAAAGGTGCTTCTAATTGAGCCCTGGTCGGCAGAGTCAAAACAAAGTCATTGAGTCTGTCCTGGTGTAGCAGTTGTAGTTCCTGCACTACCTCTCTGGTTGGGAGGCTGCCATTGACGGCCTCTGTGGGAGCCTCTAGCTTGCCCTCTACCTCTGGCACGCCTATTCCTGCCTCTCTGAGATCTGTCCGAGTCCGGAAAGGACCAATTCTTAGTAGGCCAATTTCTGCTGAATCTCGGTGGTTGGACTTGCAGGAAGTCTTTGACTGTTTGCACAGATTTCGCCTTTTCTTCAAATTTCTTTAAGACCTCTTGAGCCGTGGAACCAAATAATTTTTGCTTTTCCATAGGAGCATCCAAGAGCTTAGCTTTAACATGGTCTGGCAGAGATTGTTCCTTCAGCCAGGCATGCCTACGTACAACTGCACCTGTCATAGCGGACCTACATGAAGCTTCCAATGCATCATAACCACACTGCAAGAAATGGTTACTAACCTGCTGGGAGTTATGTACCAGATCCTGAAGGGATTTGCGATCAAGGGGTTCAGAAGACGACAGTTTCTTATGCAATTCATCTAACAAATACTCTTGGTACTGTATCATATGAAATTGACAATTTAATGCCCTCATGGAAAGAGTTGCAGAAGTATACACTTTCTTACCCCATCTCTCTAAAGCTCTGGACTCCCTTTCAGAGGGAAGAGGATTTCTAGCAGTGGCAGCTGCAACCCCTTTTGGGCCCTGGGAAATAGTTTCTGGATCAGCAGAGTGGGCCTTGTACAGGTGTAAGATGCGAGTCCGGGACCCTGTAATACCTATCAGGTTTGGCAGGAGCCGGAGGGAGAGAGTCAGGGGCTGTACTAGCATCAGAGTACACATCATCAATGACATTCAAAACAGGAGGTATAGCTAAAGGCCTATGCTGAGGTAAATGTAAAAAGGTCCTTAATCTCTTTCTAGAATCAGAGAATTCCTGACCCTGCCATTGAAAATGTTCTCTCATAGAGTGTAATGTCTCTCCAAAGGAAAACTCTTCAGGAGGGGAGGCAGAGGGAATAGATTCTTCAGCATCAGAATCCTCGTAGGCCAAATAAGCCTCCTCCTGGTGGTCTGACAGAGTAGAGCCATCAGTGGACTCATCTGAGGAGTGGAGGTCAGAGGGCTCAACCCTGGGCCTTTTGTCTGGAGGTGGGTGAGAGCCCCTGTCCGGATGAGGTTGAGAACCTCTAATCAAGGAGATAAGATCCTCTGCTAAGCTAAGAATCTGTGAGCCAGTAGAAGGTCTCTGAGAGGTAACCTTGGGAGGCAAAGCTTTAGCCCTAGAGAAAGCCTTAATGGACATGGATGCAGGAGGTCTGGCTGCACCACGTGCAGGAGTAGACTTGTCTAAAGGGATGGTGTCGGAAGGTTCCTGGACACCAGTTTCAGTAGGTAATTCAATAATCGACTCGGCCGGGGCCTCCGGGGCCGAGGTAGTCGGTTGTGCGTATTCGGTAATCGGAAGTACCAAGGACTCTGTTTCAGCCGAGACAGAGACACTCGCGGTAGGCCTGACCGTGGTTTCAGCCGAAACCGCGGCCCGCGTGCGTCGGTCCTTGTCTTTCCATTTCTTGACTAAATGCGAAGTCTGAGTCTCCGACAGCATCTTGTAAGCAAAACTAGTCCCATAGAATTCCTCTGCAAACTCCGACAGACGTCTAAGAGTTCATCGGTTGAAGGAAGCACAGGCTGAACAGGCCGAGACGTCGTGGTCTGGGCCTAGGCAGGGGAGGCAGTAGGAGTGGAAATCCTTATGAGGTATTTGTTTCCCACAAGATAAACAATTATTAACTATCTGACATCGGCTGAGGCAAGAAAGAGTCCCCAACAGGGTACTTAGCTTTTTCGAAGTCTTCGGTAGCTGAATCACAGGAGCTGGCCGACCAGCACTTGCGAACTGCTTCTGCTTCGGGCACCACGCGGCAAGAAAGACAGACGAAAATGGCGTCTGCTGATGCTTTTATACCCCAGACGCTCTGACGTCGGGGAAAGTGCGAGGCCAGACCCAGACTTTGGAATCCGGCCGACCGAAGGGCTGCCTGAGGCAGGACAACCCATATGTGATGACTGCAGATGCATCCTTGAAGGACATCTCTCTCTCCTGCTGAGTCAGGAGAGTTGGAATCTGGGGTAGGTGCCATGGAGGCAATGGGGACAGACTGAGCAGTAGTGAGCACCAGTGCTGGCGTGGCCAGTTTGGTGCAATCAGGATTGCCCTTGATCTTTCCTCCCTTATTTTGAGTAATACTCTGGTCAGAAGAGGTAGGGGGGAAATGCATAGATTGAGAGGTTTGCCCACTGGAAGGATAGGGCATCCACTTTCCAGGCCTTGCTGTGAGGTTCCCTGGTGCAGAATTTGCTGGACTGGTGGTTGTAGGGGGAGGCAAATAGGTCCACCCTCGGGGTACCCCATTTTTGGGTCACAAGGTAGAAGGTGTTGTGGTTTAATTGCCACTTGTGTGGGTCTAGGAGATTTCTGCTTAAGTTGCCTGCCAGAGAGTTTTGGTTGCCTGGCAGGAATTGAGCTTGCAGATGAATATACATGGCTGAGGCAGTGTTCCAAAGGGTCATGGCTAGCCAGCAGAGAGGGTAAGTGTGGGTTCCCCCCTGCTTGTTGATGTACCGCATTACTGTGGTGTTGTCAGTTTTGATACGTAGAGGCCCCATAGAGAGCAGGGGACTGAAAGCTGTCAGTTCGTGCTGAACAGCTAGCATCTTTTTGATTGATGTGCAGATGAATTTGGTTTGGGCTCCAAAGGCCCTGAATGCACCTGCCATCCAGGTGAGCACCCCAGGCATAGTCTGATGCGTCTGTGGTTAGGGTACCACTGAAATTTCCTCATATGCAGTCTGGCACATGGAATTAGTAGAATGCAGGTGACCACGAACACTAGAGCTTGCAGGATTTTCCTTGCGGATAACCAGGTTCTGGTGGCCAATTGAGAGAAGTAGCCTGTCAGACAAGCTTGTTTTTCTGGAGTTAGAAATGCCATCTGGAATGCCATGTCCAGGCTTGCTCCCAGGAATACAGTTGTTTGACTGGGGACAAGTTTGGATTTCTTCTCGTTGACGGTGTACCCCACAGAGGTTAGTAGGTCCTTTACAAATATCAGGTGCTGTAACAGCTTTTCCTGACTGTCTGCCTGAATCAGGCAGTCCAAGTAAGGGTAAATATGAATATTTGTCTGTAATGAGCAATGGCCAGGCATTTTGTGAAAACTCTGGAGCAGTGGATAAGCCAAAGGGAAGTGCAGAGAACTGATATTGCATAGATCCTGCCCTGAAATGTAGACATTTCCTGCAAGAATCTTTGACTGGGATATGCAAATAGGCCTCTGAGGTCTAGAGTGGCTAACCAGTCATCTTTGGACAACATAGGAAGAAGCTGCTGCAGTGTGAGCATTTTGAATTTTGGTACCACCAGGAAGGTGTTTAGAACAGATAGATCTAAGATTGGGTGCCAGGTGCCCTCTTTTCTGGGTACTAGAAAACGCCTGGAATAGAACCCTTGGCCTATGTGATCTGCAGGGACAGGCTGAATTCCCTCATGGAGAGCAAGAAATGAACTTGGTTTTGTGTCTTTGCCCACTGGTTTGGAGGAAGATCTGGGAATCTCTTTGGGGTTGGCAAGATGTAGAAAAAAAATTTGTACCCCTGGGACACTTGAGAACCCATCGGTTGTTGGTGATGGTGGCCCAGTTTTCTGCATGGGAGGCAAGTTTTCTTCCTAGTGGCACAGCCAGATGGGCAGAGGTGAGAGGAGGAACGATTGGGAAGTCTTTCCATAAGGGGGTGGCTTAGTACTCTTCTGGTTTAGAAGCGGATGCACTCCATTGCTTAGGTATTTGCATACCCTGAGTGCTGTCGGGGGGGCTGTTACCCCTAGGCTTTGTCTGAAGTGACCTTGAGGGGGTAGGAAAGGACCAATGTTTTGAGAGACAATGCCTACTGACTCTTGGAGGCTGAACTTGCAAAATCTTTATCTGCATAGATTTACCTTTCTTCTTTTTTTAAAACCTTCTGCTTTGGTGCCAAACAGATGGTCTTTGTTAAGAGGAGTGTCCAATAACTTTGATTTGACATGATCTGGCACGGTCTGTTCCTTAAGCCAAGCATGCCTTTGAAGTACAGAACCTGTGACTGCTGCCCATGCTTCTAGGGCATCAAACCCACATTGCAGGGTGTGCTTACTGATTTGGCTTGCAGAATACACAAGTTCCTGTAAGTCTATTTTCTGCACAGTCAGGGAAGGTAGATACTTTTTGTTTAACGAGTTCCATGGTATGTTGCTGGTATTTCAGCATGTGGAACTGAATTTAATACTCTGATGGCAAGAGTTGCAGAAATATATACTTTTTTACCCCATCTGTCCAAGGCTTGAGAATCCCTGTCGGGGGGGGGGGGGGGATTCGTAGCTGTAGTTGCTTTTATTCCTTTAGGCCCTTGGGTGATTACCTCCTGGGTTAGCAGTAGGATTCTATAAAATAAATTTGTGCGAGTCAGGGACTCTTAATACCAGTCAGGTTTCCTGGGAGCACGAAGTACAGTATCCGGGGTTAGACTGGATGCCATAAAAACATCATCCACAACATCCAGGACAGAGGGTATACCCAAGGGCCTGTGCAGAGGTAAATCTAAAGATTCCCGGAGTCTCTTTTTGGACTGAGGGTAATCCTGGCATTCCCAATGGAAGTGCTGTCTCAAAGTATGTAGGGTTTCACCAAAAGAAGAATCCTTTGGAGGAGAAACAGAAGGAATGGATTCCTCTGCATCTGAATCCTCATAAGCAGATAAGGGCATAAAGTCTTTCTTTTAGCAGGAGAAGGCTGGCAGCCCCTAATCAGCACAAGGTCTTCCGCCATTTTAAGAATCTGCGATTGTGGCAAGGAAGCAGGCGCATGAGAGTTTGAGTCGTCGGGTTTTCTAGGCATAGCTTGTACTCTGAGGCCTTAGAAACTCAGTAGTTTTAGAAAGAACTGAAGACGCAAAAGAAGTAGTCGGTTTGTGTCGAATACTGGTAGTGTGAAGAACTTCCTCCCTGCACTGCGGCTCCAGACCCATCCAAGGTAGACACATCCACAGGTTCCGTAGTCAGAGAGTCTCGTGGAATACCGGCCTCCGAACGGGTCTCTGTAGCGGCCTGCGAATCCACTGATGCGGGCATCAGGGGCTGCAAAAGCACCTCACTGAGTACCGATGAACTGGTAATTAGCTTAACGGAAGCACAGTCGGCAGTTTTGGATCTGTGCGGTCTTTATCCTTACATTTTTTTTGGAAGATCAGTAGTCGGATGGCTTACCGAAGTCATTTCGGAATATGGAGCTAGAGAGCGAAGTATTTAGCAGCAATAAGGGCCCGACGATGAACAGTTTGGGCACTGAACAAAGCACAAACCCGGAAATGAGGGACGTCATGGCCTGGGCCTAAACAGGTGACGCAGTAAGAATGGAAATCTTGGTATGGTATTTGCTTTCCACAGGTATGACAATTGTTAACTTTTTCTGACGTCTGTTAGAGCAAAAAAAAATGATTCCCAACAGGGTACTTGGCTTTTAGAAGACTTCAACTTCGATTTCGGAAATGAAATACTCAGGTAGTGGCCAACTGGCACTCGTGAGAACTGCTTCTGCTTCGGGCTCCTCGGCAAGAAAGACTGATGTAATGGTGTTGGCTGCCTGTTTATATACCACCAACTACCTGAAGTCAATCCTGGAGGGACAGCAACCGACGCAGAAATAACTAAGGCTCTGGTATTCTGGCCGACTGAGGGCTACCCTGGCAGGATAACCCAAGTGTGATATGACTGCAACAGTGAAACACGAATAACATCTACTACTGAAAACTGCTTTTTCTGTGAAGGGAGAGAGTATGTATACATGTAAAAGAGCAATGAGTCAAAGTTACTGTACTCATTCTCACTCACTTTCCTCATGTCAGAAGTGTACAAAGAAGACAGCTTATTGGGGAGTTGTGTATGTGCTATGGTTGTCATGGGAAATACAGAACATGGGTACAGTTTTATGGAGGCAAGCACTGAATCAAAGCAAAGAGTCACAGGATCATGTCTGAATGATTGACAGTTTGTTGAAGGGGACAGTACCTGTTAGAGCAATGAGGCCATTATTTTAATGTGATGTTTTCAAAGACAAAGGTGGTGTACCCACTCAGAAGGGGGAGCATTCCACTCTTGACAGTAGAGTATAAAGTATCACATTAGAAGTAATTTATTTATTTATTTATTTTTTTAATTCAAACTGCCATATATGAGCTGACACGCACTCATATACAGCAAACCTATCCAGAATTTTAAAAGACTTTTGTTGTCAAAGTCTGGAGCTATAACCAGCTACTCCTGGAAGCTATTTGACCACTGCTTGCAAGGCTGAGACAACCAATGTACAGAACCATATCCTTCATCAGATCACAGGTAACATTTCTTGGTACTTTTCCGTTATCGGGGCAACACTAAGCGCAGTTGCTAAGCTCAGAATCTAGTGTCTTGTCATGTCCTTTTGTGTCTTAATCTAATCAGGTGTGTGTAAAATATGTTACTGAATACTGTTTAAAAAATGAGAGGTCACTTCTAAAATGTACTCGCACCTGGTTAGATTAAGACCAAAAAGCCTTGACAAGACACTGGACTCTGAGCACAGTGACTGCATTTAAACAGTTTCCCTCTTATGTAGCAGCTGGACAAATCAAATGAAAAAAAACAAGCAACTGAAACTACTTGGGAAAGCAGAACCTCAGTAAGACACTGATAATATATGTTATATCAGGTACATAAATCACTACTTTAACTCCCGTACATTATCTGTACTTCCTAACAATGGTTATTTCCATTGTCAGGGAAACACTTTTAAAGCAGTACTTTCCACTTAAAGAAAAAAAAAATGCTTCACAGCTACCTGCTGTTTCATGATTCCGATCACAGCTGCCAGAAGCCAGATAACTGTACGTAAGGAAATTGGGTTTTTGGAGGATGTACATACAAGCGTAGTTGAATTATGGAGAAATTCCTTTTTATGTACTTTGCTGTTATCGGAGCAACACTTTATAAGGTTGCTGAGCTCCAAATCCTGTGTATTGTCAGGTCTTCATCTAACCAGGTGCGTATAAAATATTTTACTGGATAACATTTAAAAAAAGGAGATGTCCATTCTAAATTTTACGCAAGACCAAGAAGACGTAACAAGACAGTGGATTTGAGCTCAGCAACCGCATTTAATGTGTTGCCCCGATAACTGAAAAGTACCCATTTCTTTTACTACATACTCAGAAAACCCAATGTTTTGCATTTACTTGCAACAGCAACCACTGTCATGCAAAGAAGAATGACAAAGCACTGAAGTCCTTAAGGACAGAATGGCAGTCTTGACAGTTTTGTTCCAAAGTACCTTACTAGAATTTTCCTAAAAATGTTAATGTAATCTACCTAGGGGGAACTGACAGATGGCCACTCGACACACAGCTAACATGTCCAGCACTTTTCACAGTTAGTCTGGTACTATACCAGCGAGTGTCCACCTAAGGGTCACGTGACCACTATCTGCAGTCAGGTGAAAAAATCTCTAATACAAACGTACCAAGTCCTCAATTAGATCACAAGTACAATTTTCATTTCAACATCCAAGGCTACATTTCTAGTACTGTACACAGTTTACTGTGTACACGTCATCTAACAATGATATTGTGCAGGCTTGTGAATCAGTACTGCCATACAGTGAAATCTCTGTGGTAGAATGGCATTCCTCTGTGTTTTGTACTCAAGTACCTTATCGGAAATCTTACATTTTTATGGTGAACTGCCAACTGGCATATGGGCTTATTTATACACATAAATCCAGAATTTCAGATTACCTTTGTCATCGCAATCTGGCACTACACACAGAACGAGCAATACTTGAAATTAAAACTGGGCAATACTAACTTCCAGAACATGCACACACCTTTTCATTACACAGGAACTAACAGATTTTAGTCGGTAACAATGCATTCTGTCCTGCTGTAAACTTCACTGCGCAATTTACTGTTCTCTGCATGACTGTTTCCCTGCTGAAGGACGGATCATTTTAGGTAGCTACTGGGCCTTCTCCTGCTTAACAGCTTTGCAGTGTTCAGTTTTGTGGATGGGGAAAGTGGACTAGCGATGATTTATAAAATGTGTCACTCAGCTTGACCGATACATTACTGTGAAGCTCAAGCAAGCCTAGAGTAATCCAAGCCCAACAATTTTAAATACCCCATCTCCTAGAAACTTCCTGTTAAATAGGGTCAAGGAATTTAGGGGCTATCCCTCTAAATTCCTTGACTGGTTATTATATTTCTGCCACTTGGTCTTAAATTACTCTCACTATCCATGGATCCCCCACACGCACACAGCACAGGACACAGACAGGTTCCACCAAATATTCTAACTCTCTGGTGGTCACTTATAATTCTGAACTCAAAAACATTAAAGATAGTGTCCACAGGAATTGGAATATTCTTAAAATGGATGAAGAGATTTTTTTTTTTTTTTTTTTTTTTAGACCTTAGGGGGCTACATCCACCACTGTATTCAAGACTGAGAAAAATGTCAAGGGATGATTTGAAAACATACGGCTCTGCTCTAACAAATTACATAGAGGCACATGTAAATTTGGGGATCGTGGGCAATACCCCCATGTATTGCAACAAGAACAAGTGACTTTAGCTACTTTTGCCAATCAACTCTTTCTTTGGCAGATGGTAACTGCCAAACTAAAGTTGTGATTTACATTGCACTATGTTCCAACTGTCCATGCTTTTACGCTGGCAAGACTGAACGACCGTTCAGTAAAAGGATTTAGAAATACTGTCATGATGTATCCAAACAATCTTAATTCACTGTCTAAACATCCTTTCATGCTCTGGCTTCAACAGATTCTTGTTTGGCATATTGGAAGCTGTTGCTTTTAACAAATGGGGGTAGGGGGCATGGGAAACCAGTGTTGAAAGCAGCGTGTTATTTTGCCAGTTTTAAATTAAATGCTTTAGTACACCCTGGTTTAAATGAACATTTGATCTATTTTGCCTGTTTTAAAGCTTAGGGTTACCAAACTAATGTGGGAATGATGCACAATGTTATCAGTTTGTACTAAAACATCTCTGTTTTCCTTTTTAAATTCAAGTTTTTTCACTTGGAGTAGTTTAACCATAATACTTTGCACTTTCAAAACAAGTTTGTGCATTTTAACAGTTTAGATATTAGAGTGTTTTTTTTTTCTTCATTTATTGTTTACCCCACACCAACAAGATATTTATTCTTAGTTTAAGCTCCTACTTCAAGTCACTGGACTTATGCACAACAGTTTTGGATTTGTTACAAATTTTATCAACTTATTGACTGACAACCAATGGTGTTTGTTCAATTAACAGCATGCATTTAAACTTCACTTTTTTAGCATTAACTGGTTCTGATGAATTCCTGAGGGGGCAAAAAGTGCATAACCAGTTGTTTGTACTTAAAATAAACTCGCTTTACTTACTACACTGGTGATTTGTTTTCTTGTCCTACTACTACACAAGTATTGGAGCTTTCTAGGGTTTATGTCTAAGGATATTAGATCCCAAGTCCGTGTAGTACCAGTGTTTATCTTTGGACCTGTGGTTTTCATTGGCTTCATTACCCTACGCGAGCCTCTTGTGTTGGTTACTAAGCCTTGAAAATATGTTCAATACATTTAACCCAGTTTTGCATTTAATGTTTTAGATATTTAAGTGGTTTTCCTTTTCGGATTTTGATCATTCTAGCAAAACACTTTTGAAGCTGCCAGCGACTGTTCAAAATAACAGGCTAGCTGTTAGTTTTTGTACTGTCAGTAAAGTTGCATAATTAAGCTCCTATTGCACTGCATGTCTTTAATGGGATACTATACCCAAGTGTTTGATTATTAATTTATGTACTATTCTTTTAAAATGTGTAGCTTTGTAAGTATTCCCCTTAATTCTGGGCCGAATTCTAAAAAAGCTGCTTCTCAGTGCAAGTCTGCCCCGATTCCAAATGACTTGCTCTCACTGTAAGTGATCTGCTTCGGTATAAGGCCTACCTAGAAACAGGCTTGCGGGGGGAGGGGGGGCTGCAGTACAAGTACCAACTTACACTGAGAACAAGTCTTTTGGAATCGGGTGCTCTGATTTTAGTGTGGCCCACTTTTAAATGGAAGTGGAATCTAGTTTATTATGAAAGTTATCAGATACAGATTGTCACTTCAAGTTTATTTAGCAAATTCTGATAAAGTACCACCACTGCCAGGCAATTTTACCAACATGTGATGCTGAAAGAGGCATACATTGGAGTACTGGTATAACATGTATAAAAAAAAGTTGGAGATGACAAAACATTCATTCTCATCTGTTTTTATACAAAGAGGAGGAGGAGAATGACTTCTAACTGGATTAATGAGAGATATTATACTTCAATGTCATTCATCATACAAGATTGCATTGAAACTGCTGGAATTTATTTAGTAGCTCTATCGTTGCATGGATCTACAATAAAAACATTCCAATCACCTTTTACATCACTAACTGGCTAAACTTAAATGGGATGTGGGACACAATTAAAAAAAAACAGACAATGTAACAGTTTGTAAATTACTTCCAAAATTTAACTATCCTTCTAATTATTTATAATTTTACAGATCTCTAAGTAATCACTATTGTTAAGATCTAAAAATAATTTGACTAGTTAGATTCCATACACTACAGTTACTGTATGAGCCGTATCTTTTTACTAAGGATATACCTACCAAATTCTTGTAATAGCATTCTGTAAGTGTTGAGGATCTCAAACAGCATTGATTTGCAACTTTGTTAAATAATGGTAAACACCGCACCTACCAAATTTCAAGCAGTCAATGTAAGAGCTTGTTTATCTGCATACAATATAACTTTGAGTCCTGAGAATATTGCACGGTTTGTGTTAAATTGAAGTCACCTCCCCCAATGTTAAGTTTTCACACTTTATCCTCAATACAGAGTTTTGAGAAAAAGCTATACCAGGGCCTATACAAGGGAAACCTGACCCGAGGGAGAACTGGTCCACCCAGCACAATGCCTCCCTTGCTCACAAACAGTAGCATGGGGGTACATGAAAAGTGCGTTGGAGACTCCAGACTGAACCAAAGTATCATTAATTTTAATCAGGTGAAGTCTGACTAACGAAATTATGGTGATCACAAAGGCCAAAAAATCCAGAAATTAATTAGCAGATACCAGAGATGGGTTGTAAAAGCTCAAGATGATTTCTTTTCTCCTTTGTCTACAGGAAGCAATTCTCTTCCTAGAAAAGGATCCAGAAGATATCCCAGAAAAAATACTCTGTGTGAAGGGTTGAGAGAAGTTTCATAAGATGACTTGTAACCAGGATTGAGCAGGAGTTTAATGACACTTATCAAAGCTGGAAAAAAAAAGTCTGCAGATACAAGTACATCATCAAAATATAGAAAGATGTGAATACCTTGAAGTCTGCAGTAAACAATTACTAAAGCCAAACAAATTCCCTTGGTGCAGCAGATAGACCAAAAGGTAAGACAGGTGCAGAAAATCTTAAGCACCATCTGAAATTTATGGTAATGGGAATGAGACAATAAGCATCTTTTAAGTCCAACTTTACCATGAAAGTGACCAAAGAAATTAGAAGCAACAGGGTTTGGAGACAGAATATTTTGATGCTGAGACCTTGATCAAAACACTGAGGAGGAGACTTGCCAGAAATGCGTCCCAAGTTCCCACTTTCTTTGGCACCAGGGAAATCCTTGAATAAAAGCATCTGCCCATTTGAATTGAAGGCACTAGCATAACATTTGCTCTAAAAGTGGAGGAAACAGGAATGTGTGGTTTACAGGATGAAAAGAAATCTGCTGAAAAGGAGAGCTGAACCTCCATTGCCATCTATTTCCCTACTGGATGATTTTCAGAACCCATTTACCTGTAATAAACTGATGGCACTGGGGAAGACTACCTAGACAGAGGGGAGGGGACCTAGACAGGCAAGAAGTAATTCTGACTTTCTGGGATGCCCCTGGTTCTGGGAGGCTTTCCCTTTCTTTTTAGAGCCCCTTTGCCATTTTGTTTTAAAATCTTGCTTGTTAGCACCATGCTGCTTAAATTGCTTTTTGAAAAAAGATGCTTAGAAAGCAAAATGTTATTAAACTTAAAGAAACGAATGGAAAATTTGGGTCACCCCTTGCATCAATTTCCCACTTTCATCAAATCTTTTACGAATTTCAGCAACAGAAGGGCTGAAAAGAACACATTTGTCATGGCGAGAATTTAAATTCTAAATTTAACATCTTGTAAGATTGTTTTGAGAATGTAAGCAAGCAAATCAAAACGGACTCTGTAACAACAGCTCTGGAGACATCAGCAGAATCACATGAACACTGTAGTGTGTGTTTGGTTACATGAGAAGCATTGTAGTAATGAAGAATCCCAACTCACTTATGTGGTAGACCCTCACCTATTCCTTCCCCTGAGATGGCAAGAGCGGTTCTCCCTTGCCCGATGAGGGCAATCCTACACAGCCTCAGAGGACTTGTCCAACTTCCCATCCTTAGTGGCATCCCAAGGAGCTATACCATAGGGACTGAAGGACATCTATCAGCAGTCTGAGGAGCTAGGTCTTGCCACAGCTGAGGCAGTGAAAAATCCAGTCTGACACCCAGGACTGTAGCAGTTTTTTTCTTGTGGACATGGGAAGGAAGAACCGAGGAGACCAGTACCTGCTCCTAGGCCCAGCTGAAAAAGAAACTTGAAAGATGGGTAGCGCAGCTTGTGCGAGTCCATAAACCTCTTAAAAAGATAAGAATTTTGAGGTAAAAAAAATAAATAAAAATGAGAGAGTCTCCCAAAGGCACAATGCCCTGCCTGCAATGTATCTTTAAAAAGGCATGTCAAAAAACAATAAGTAAAACAAAAACTGAAGCAAATTAAACCAAAGTCAGATTGCACTACAGTCGAGAAAGGGACAAAGTTCACCATGGTGGTCAAATGGTTAGTTTCCCCGAGGCAAAATACGCTGTTCCGATAGCTCATTAATTTAAATTTTTGCTGACATCATCTCGCTGTTATGCGAGTTGACATTACGTTAATTCGATGATTTAAAGGGAATCCATATTTTATACATATTTATAAATATATATACATACATGTGTGCATATATAAATGAGACACCTACGTGAACATTTCTAGTGGAGATGCAGCAAGCTTTGGGAATAAACTGTTTCCTTGTAATGTCTATAGGGCTTATTTTCTTTCTAAAACATTGGGACTAAAACCTAAGTGGGAGGTTGGCATAATGGTTAAGGTGTTTACCTTACAGTTACAGGGTTTGATTCTCACATAGGGTAATTGGCTAGGCTTAAAATGGCCGAGAAGGGCCGTTAGCCTAGTACTAATCTATGACCCTAATATACAACAAAACCATTTTGTAACAGAATACTTGCAGTAAAAATGTGAATCTTAAAAAATGCGTGAAACTAAAATGAACAGTAATTGAGGGGAGCTTTGCCATCAGAAGCACTGCCAATAATAACCTGCTTTATAACAGCCCTAATGCACCCAGCATTTTGGAAGTACTCTGAACCTCCTAAATTCAAAGTAGAAAGGGTCAGATTTCAGTTAATGTTGACCTTGCCTCTGAATTGTGCAGTGGACTTTTTGAATTAAGAGCTCATGTCTTAAACTCTACTGCCAGATTTGGTGACTTGCCAACTGCTAGCAGCTTCCACTTTTCAAAAAGTGACTGCTTTAGCCATGTCTATTAAACAATTAAATAATGGACTTATTTAACAGTGGATTTTAACTCTGCTCTTCATGTGCAGAGTTGCCAAACTGGAGAATTACTCTAACAGAAAAAAAAAGCGCACTGCACTAGAAAGGCATCATTAGACCCTCCTAGGAAACAGTGTGCATGTGTATGCAGAATTATTATGGCCGGATTTCAATTGCTGTTATTCAATATTACTTGACAATGGCCTGAAAACTAGGTGAGTCAAACCCTAGGAAGCCAAAGATTTTCTCTCTGCCCTACAACTGTTCAATGCAAAGCTTACTGGGTAA
This sequence comes from Protopterus annectens, assembly GCF_019279795.1. NCBI lineage: Eukaryota > Metazoa > Chordata > Ceratodontiformes > Protopteridae > Protopterus > Protopterus annectens. The sequence goes on from NC_056728.1 coordinate 944,446,954, forward strand.
CTGTTCAATGCAAAGCTTACTGGGTGTATATGTGTGTGTGACCAAGAGACAGCGGCCCCCAGATGAACACAGATATCTTCTAACAAACACTGGGGGCGACCAAAAGAAAGATGCCATAGGAGTGTAATCACCATACAGGATTCTCTCAGAGATATCTCTGCGTTACTGTCACATTATTCCCTCCCTCCCTCCATCCTTCTCTGCTGGGTAGGACTCTCCAAAACAAAATCTTTCTGGTAGGTCCTAAGAAGTTTTTCTTCCAAAGGTCATACTCAAAATAGGGTAAAACTTTGGACATGGCAAGGCATGCCTCATTATGCAGAGTGGGATGCTCTATTAGGGGTCACAGGTGTGTATGTAGGAGCTTATGATTAGTAAAAAGGAGAAATCTCTCAAACAGAACGTTTAAGACACTGCAGAGGGCCACCTTCAGAATGATCCAAGGATTCTGACTGATGAAGAATCATTCTGCCTAAAACTGTGCACAAAGAGGGAGCCTATGAGGTGCCCATACACACATCATGTGGTGCAGAATCAAGAGAAATGGAAGACCATCCATTTCATTTATATTTAATGAAAAGGCAAGACTGCACACAATGCAGTAGTCGGAGCAATTCTTAAAGACTTACCTAAAGACGTACACTGACATGGTTAACAGCATTCAGAGATGAGTAGCCAACATGAAAAGAATGTGCGGATAAAAATGAAGATAAAGTGCAGTGTAAATACAAATCTTAGAATGACGTAGGAACACAAGTGCACAATCAAGGTTTATGGAATAAAACAATGAATGGTCGCAGGAGTCTATTTAAAAAGGAGACATAGGAGGAAGAAAGTATTGAACATCATTGAGACTTCTTTAAGAAATGCATCAACTTTGACTTTACAACAGTGAGTGGACCTGTGGAACTTTTCACAAACTCTGTTGCAATCAAGAGAAGGTGCGAGAGGTAGCATGCACGGAGTGGAGCAAGACAGCTGCTTCTGAGCTAAAGCTGTATTCACACACCCTCAAAAGCAACAGTTTTCTTCTGGTGTCAGTAAAGTAATTATATGCAATAATTTTGCAACAATCATAATTAAATACACAAAATAAAGTTACCTGCTGCAAGCTCCTTTGCAATTCGCTCTGTCTCTTCACGTCGCTTCTTTTCTTCCTCCTCTATCCTCCGTTCTTCTGCTGCAATGGGTTTCAGATAATCTGCAATACATCAATATACATGTTTACAACTCTTTATTAGTGCTACTTAACGTCTCTCCACCAACCCAGCCACAAGGGATGCACAAGCCAATGCATTTCTTTGTGCCGGTCCCAAGCCCGGATAAATGGGGAGGGTTGCGTCAGGAAGGGCATCTGGCGTAAAACTTCGCCAAAACATTTCATGCAGTCACCAAGAAAAAGTTTTATACCGGATCAGTCGAGGCCCGGGTTAACAACGACCGCCACCAGTACTGTTAGCCTACAGGGTGCTGGTGCAAATTGGGCTACTGTTGGCTGAAGGAGAAGAGGCGGAACACATGGCAGGAGGAGACGAGAAAGGCTAGGACTGTGGTAGTGAGGGTCAGAACTTTGAATGTTGGCAGTATGATTGGTATAGGGAGAGAGCTAGCTGATATGATGGACACACACACACATATATATATATATATATATATATATATATATACATACATACATATATATATATATATATATATATATACATATACACACACACACACACATATAATGTGTGTGTGTGTGTATATATATATATATATATATATATATATATATATATATACACATACACACACACACACATATAATGTGTGTGTGTATATATATATATATATATGTGTGTGTGTGTGTGTGTGTGTGTGTGTGTGTGTGTGTGTGTGTGTGTGTATATGTATATATATATATATATATATATATATATATATATATATATATATACATATATATATATATATATATATATATATATATATGTGTGTGTATATATGAGTTCATGTCTATGGATCGACAACTCACTATATCGACATCCACTTCACCGACATCTGAAATACTCAACACCGCAAATCACGGACATTTAACAGGTAAGAGATTTAAATTCGCTAATCATGCCTACCATGTTTTAGTAAGTATGGCAGTGTTATGCATGTCTGGTAGGCA